>NC_038246.2:47385400-47594938 GCF_000004515.6 Glycine max
TTTGTAGTTATTAAAAATGATTGAAATCAAATATTAAAATATATTCATTTTGGTAGTTTTATTACTTAAAAAATTGACTTTTAATACTTTTAAAATAATTTTAATTTTGTTAGTTACTTTAAACATTATTGAAATAAAATTTATTTTATTACTTTTAAAATTTTTTGAAACAACCATTGAAAATAATTTAAATTAAGTTTAAAACAATTGTTGAAAACAAAATTTAAAAATATATTTTTCATTTAAAAATGATTTAAATAAAAATGTAAAAGATTTTAAAAAGTTAGTAAAAAAAATATTGTAACATTGTTCAAACCAAAACTGAAAAATGATTGAATGAAAAATTCAAAATATTTTGACATTTTTAGATATTAAAAAATGCTTTAAGAAAATATTCAAAATAATTAAACATGTGAAAAAATGATTGAATATAAAAAACACGATAAGTTTTGTGCAGATAATGGTTAGAACTAGAGGTCTCGGTCGTGCTTTATGCCGAGCAATAAGAAAAGTCCTGGGTGTTACTCTCTCTTATGGAAGAACGGTAAGCATGTCTCACATTGTAAATTTGTTTGATTGTTGTATAATTATTGTCATTGTACTCCTTCAAGGTCAACAAAATTTTTCTTGGCTTCACCATGGACTTCGTCTTATCAGCAACAACAATCTTCTCATCCTTTATTAGTCGACCCACATATGGATGTCTAACTAATGACTTTGTCATTTCATGATTGTGAATCTCACAAATTAACTTTGCCATCTATCCTTCTCTTCCCAAAATTGGTTTCACACACAACTTAAACGGACATCCACATTTTCTACTGCTAGTGCATGTTTTTACCAAATTATGTTTCTTAGGCCTATACTCACCACTTCTTTCACAAGCTATCAACAAAAATATGGCTCTTCCTCGAACACCAGTATTGGTGTCTGACCTTATTATAACGACAACAAATCCAATTTCATGAGCTAACGATTGAGCCCAATGTAAAACTTCATCACGGCTAGCAAACAACCAAAACACAATCAAATAAGGAAGGTCTGGCATGAGTAAACATCCATGTAATATAATTATTGTACCAACAACAACAAATTACATAAATACCTGAAAAATATTAAAGGCATTAGAATAATCAACGTGTTCTATTTTAACGTCAACATCTTTCTCATTTTCAACATTCATATCAGCTTCTTCAGACATCATACTATTATACCCACTGGTCTTTGTCCATCTTAATAAAACATTTAACAAATTCAATTCAATGACGAAAAAATATACAATTACCTCATTTGTTATTGGCACAAATATAGTTGTTTACAAAAAAAATAAAATTTACTACACATTTTCATTAAAATGTCATATAAACCTAATAAATACATCATTCAATAAAATACATAATTCAATTAAACATGTAAATACATAATCATTGTCATATAAATTTGTTTAATTATTAATTTTTAAGCAATATAATGTTAGTTAATTATTAATCATTAGCATTTTTTTCACCATTCTAATTACTTAATACATTTTTATATCACTATAAAAAATAATATCACCAAATCAAATTTTCTGAAATTACTAAAAGTAGTACAAAAAAAATTAAAAAATTAATAATAATTAAATTAACAATATTTAAATTGCAATTTAATAAATAAAATAAAAAAAACAATTTGTATGTTCATACGGACTACTAATCCGTATGAACCATACAGATTGACAATCCGTATGAACCATACGAATTGTCAATCCATATCTGTTTATACGGATTGACAATTCTTAGGTTCGTAAATTTTTTTTCGTGTACCTCTTTTTCTTGGGCGACGAAAACCAACAAAAATTCACCGTATACTCCTAAAAAATACACATACACCATCGGAGATCAAATACGCTTCGAAATCGACCTTAATGGAAGCAACTTACACTAAGTGACGGAGATTTTGTGAAAAGAAAATGGCGCTGTGGAAATGAAAAACTCCTCCTGCTATTTGTAACCGAAAATACCCATGGCATTTTTGAAAATTGCTGGGTACCCCAGAAAAAATGCTGGGTGCCCCAAGCAATTCCCCTCAGGTATTTGTTTCCTGCACGATCCAGCACTTTCCATTATATTTAGAAAAGCCCATTCCAAATGCATTAGGAGATGCAGGATAAAAAAAAAATTGCAGGACTCAAATACCGCCAACTCATGTGGGATGTAAAAGACCTCAGATTTCAAGGTTGGGCTTTTAATAGATGAGTTTGGGCTTGACCCTTGCAGTGTCACTGATGCCGACTTTAAATTAGCCTTTCAGGAGAAGCAATGGCTTTTTTCTTCTTTTTTTTTGTTACAAAGGCCGTGTAAGAATGGTAGGAAACCGTACGACTAGGGCATTTATTTCCTACATTCCCGTAATTGTTTCCTGCACCTTATTGCATTCGGAAATGGATTTTCTAGAATACAATGTGAGCTAGACAATATAGTAGTAGGACTGCAAAATACAATGGTCTAGAGTAGTGGTTTAAATGAGTCTAGTCGATTTGGGCAATTTAGTTTTATTTCTGTAAAAAAATACTTTACTCTAACTTAACTCATTTATTTAAATAAGTCTAACTTTAACTTGTTAAATTAAACTAAAGTTTGAACTTGACTTGTTTGTTTAGCTCATTTTACTTAATGTTTTTAAAATTATTTTTAACTTTATCAATTTAGCATTCAATAAAACATTAAATACTAGATAATAATCTACAAATAGAAATATATGTTAAACATACGATATGATATTGTAGGATCTATATGATAATAGATGATAGGTTTGTCTTGATTTTGGTATTATTTTTTAAATTTTTTTATAGTATGCTATTTATTTTAATTGTTACACTGCCCCCCTTGTTCAAAAAAAAATATTTCTTTAAATAAATGTAAATAATAATACAATATTTTTTTTTGTAAAAAAAAATTACAGAATAAATTTCCTGTTGTTCATTTTTTCATAATATTTTAAAATTATTTACTTAAAAATTTATATCCGTTAAAAATTATTATTTTAAAAGAAGAATTTAAAATAATTTTCAAGTGATCTTTATTAAAAATTTCAAAAGTGCCACATGTTAAGCTTAAAAATTCTGTGTCAATTAGTAAATAAACTAAATTTAGCTTTAAGTTTGCAATACAGATGTAACCTTTTTCACCCCATTCGTCCTTGTTAGCATATTGAAAATATAACAAGTTAACAATAGTAATATAATAGCGTTTAGTATATTGAAATTATTAAATTTTATATGTTCTACAATATAAAATATTCACATTGTCAGTATATTTAATTAAAATCTAAATAGATGTGAATTTTATAATTAACAAAAATAAAATTAAAAAATAATAAAAAAGCAAACACAGCCTATCTTTCTTCTATTAATATATTTCTTTTATTTTACTTCTAAGAAGTGAAAAAACAATATAGACGATGAGTGGCCGCCATGAGATTCAGAATATATGGATGAGCTCTCTACTTTGGTACATTGATTTTTATTCTTTTATGAACTACTTTTTTTTTTATAAGTTTTATGAACTACTTTTATTATCTCAGTTTAACATAATTAATTTTTAAATGTACCCAGGTCAATGTAAGAGATTTATCCTTAAAATTGATTTTTTTTTTTTTTAAAAAAACTTTATCAATACACAAAATCACAACTGACCTTTTCCATCCAAGCATTTTCCTTTCCCAACATGTATTTGTAAAACTTGTGGAAACAGAAGTATGATAAAATAATTTTTAAAAAAGTTTAATAAATTTTATAATTTTTTTGGCAATAAATTATTGTTTTCTATTAAGCAATTACGTTTCATGTCACGTCATAATTTATTTAAACATAAGCGTTTTCTTAGAAATCCAAACTCAAGCTTCTCATTAAATTAAAGCTCACCACTTAATCAATGCTTTTGACACTTTTTAATTCTTTTATTACATTCTATCTTAACCATTTGTAACAATGCTCTCGTTATTCTCGTCAATTTTTATTTAATGAGAATAAAAAATTAAATTTATTAGTCATTACACGAAAGTCTCAATTTTTCTTATCTTTACAAATTACATATTCTGTGTTGCACTTGAAAAATAAAATATACAAAAGTGGGAGTCCAAGAAAATGATGGCTCTCGTTGTGCAAACATTAGTTGGAAAGAATTTTTCCATAGATCCAATCCAAGAGCCTACGCCCAGAAATTTTTTATTGTAATAATCACATGAAAATCTAGACTTTTGACCACTTTTTTCATAAAGTCCAAACCCATATGTACAAACAAGGAAAGATCAAACAAGAGTATATTTGTCCTTAAAGATTATACTTTCCCTCCAATATGATTCTTTCCACTTCTTTTTGACTACCACTCCCCCCCAAGTCCAAGATACTCATTTTCTTTCCAGAATAATGAAGGAACAAAAGGTCAATTGGTTCACTATGGGCTCACACTTCAGTTCAAATGTTTCGCTTTCTCATTCAAAAAAAAAACACCATCCAGATCCCCAAGAGTAAAGTGTGAGACCCCATATGGCATTAACTTTGCCTTTAGTTTTTTTAACCTTTTTACAATGTACAAAACATCTATAATGCTACTAACACCACCTTGATTGATCCTCCTATTCCCCCATTGCCAAAATTTCTTCTCCCTCCTTACACATTCCCAAAACAAAAGGCTCAAATTCTGTTTTTGTTGTTCTTTTCTGCGGCAATAGAGAGAAGCCTTGAAACACCTTGAGTCCACACATCATATTCTCTCTGATTTCTGCACTCAAATTCCACAAGACCACGCATCACTGTTTTCAACCCAAAGTAGCGGCGATCCTCACCACCTTCAAGCAAGTGGCGACCAGGCCAAGCAGGTACATCTTTGATCACTTCAAGCACCACATCTGTGAATGAATTCAAAAGAATGGATATTAAATATTTGGATTAAAGAAGAACCAACACTTTTGATCTTTCACAACTTTAGTAGCTATGACTTTCACAAATCCCCAAAACGGAACAAGACCCACCTCCAAATCTGTTGTCAAATAATTAGAGTTTGGAGCAAGACAAAACTAATGAAAACTCACTCTTTTTCTTTTTTGTGATGGTCCCAGCAACGTGCCTGCTCTTCATTTTCAATATAACCTTCACAAAAAAAAATAAAAAATTAAAACTTCAAAAAAGAGTTAAAGGTTGCAGTTTTCTAAGGAACCAAAGTAAGCTAGATCCCCTCACTCCATCATACAAAAGGCCCCCACCTCTTAACTTTTTCCACAATCATGTTTACAGCATATCATTAGACAGTTTTAATACCAATCGATGCCCAAATAATTACGTGGTTAGTTAGTTATCCTCTGAAATCAAAAGTACATCATTCTGGAACATGGGTGAAAAATAATAAACTCACCTGATTCATCCTGTTTACATACACAGATACAACCTTCCAATGAAGATCACCTGCACACAATTCTCTCATCAGATAAAATCCCTTTCCATTGACTAAACCCCATAATCCTAAAAATATACTAAGCCAAGCAAAAAATAACTACAACTTCTTTCTCTCCAAGACAAACATAATAACATAGGAAGGTAAATCATATACACCTTTGCGTGTGCGTTTGAGGAGTTCACAACCTCTGGCTAATAATTCTCTACTGCATATACCCAAGAAATTTTCTTCAGGGACAAGTTCACCGCTGAAGCTACTCTTAGAATTTCCATTACTTGCGTTATTGTTGTTATTATGTCCACCAGCTACTGCCAAATTTTTCTCCACAGGAATCACTGCTGCAATATTCCACACTTCCTTCAGGGCCCTCGCTTTCAATGTCGCAGCCCCACGCAAAGCTGCAATTCAATTCCAAACCACAAAAAAAACACGCGCCAAAAATATCAACACACAAAATTTTCCATTTTTTCCCATCAAAATTCACACAAATTTCGCAGAACAGAATGTTCCTTCAACATGTCATTCACACTTCATTATCATAACTTAACCCGTACCTGTGGCAGCCGCAGCAGTCAGAGTCATAATGTCACCGGCGGATCTCACATTCACGGAGGAGCTAACCACCGACGCAAGGTGCTCACGCTCCGCCCCCAAAGCCTCCGCCGCCTCCACGCACTGCGCCGCCACCAGCGTCGCTGCCGACGCCACCGCCATGTCGGTCTTCGCCATCTGCTCATCCTTACCAGCCCCGGACGTGGCGGCGGTGGCTGCAGCAATCGCGGCTATCGCCGCAGCAACTCCGGCCACCGACACCGCCGCGTGGAGCTGAGCATTGTGCGCCCTGGTCTCCTCTTTCTTCTTCTCCTTCCTGTCCTTGAGCCACCTCCCCACCGTCTTCCCGCCGCCAGGCGCGGCGGCGGTCGCGGTGGTTCTGAAATTAAGACTTAAACTGCTGGCGATGTTGTTGGCGCGGGTGTACTGCAAGGAGGATTTCGTAGAAGCCATTGACACAAAACGGAAGACAAAAAAAAAAAATACAACATAAGACATTAACAAATTAATCTTAAAAATATTCGCTTGTTGTGTCCTCCACCAAGACAAAGGTTGTAAGTAACTATTCGTACAACGTGAATGACATTGTCACGCACGCGTAGGTTAAACTTACCACCGGCGTATGTAACATTAATACGGCAAGGTAAGAGGGACTAAGTTTGATGCAGTGCCTTTGCGTAGCTAAATTTGGATTTTCAAGGACAGTTAACAGGTGCTACTCAACGTTGCTGTTCTAACTAATTTTGTAGTAACCAATTAGAAGAAAGCCTAAAAATAGAGGATCAATTCATCTTTCACACGCTTTCTGTTCAACTTAATCATCCCAAAATAAATTCTTATGTTCAATGATTATTTAATTTAGTTGGAGGGAGAATGATGATTAAATTAAAGGGGGTTTGGTTTGCTTTTCTTTGGATAAAGAGAAAGTTGAGAGACATGGTTGGTTATAACCGAGTGATGATGTTTTGGTTTATTATTTTTATTTTTATGGTGCAGGAGGTAAAAAGTAAAAGAAGGTGTATGTAGCAGTAATGTTGATGTACCTTGATATCGTCGATTTCAGAAGGAGAAACAGGAGGACTATCGGTTAAGGAGCCACAACTTTGGGTTCCGTTAAGAGGGCCACTGCTATGAGAGAGTCTCCCTGAGGTTCGTGGAGATACCTCCTGCTGAGAAATGAGAAAATCACATCACAATAAATGCGTTAGATTAATGAAGGATATAAAGAAAGCGTTTTTTTAAATGGAAAACAGAGTGAAGTAAACAATAAACAGAACAAACAAAAGAGGTGAAGAAGACAAAGAAAGCTAAAAACCAACTAGCTTGCTTTGTGCCACTGACAAAAAAAACAACACTACTGCAGTCCATTCTTTCAGGGTTTTTTTTTTTGCAGGGCACTGGAATATGATTCTCACTTTCAAGTTTCTACTCTGACATGGAAAAAAAAAAAACATTATTACTATGATGCTGTGTTTGGAAGGAAGGCTCACGGATTGTGACATGATTCGTTCCATGACCATTTGGGAGGTTTCGGAGGAGGCGAAGGAAAAGGGGTTCCCGGAGACGGTGGCGGAGGATTCTTCTGCTTCGCCTGCGATGTCTTCCGGTATGGCGACGACGGCAGCGGTGCCATTGGAGAGGGTGACTTTAGAGAGCGCCGGAGAGAGAGCTTTGGAGACTTCGTGAGCGGAGACGCTCCAGGAACGGGAGAGGAACTCCATGGGCTCGCGCGGCGTCTCCGGCGGCCGGAAAATGCCGGAGTGAAACGGGTCGGGTCGCCAGGGTTCGGTTTGGGCTTTGTCCATTCTGAGAGAGAGAAAGAGCAACTGAAAACGTGGGAGTTGAAAGAGAAACGAAGTGTGGTGAAAGTGTGGGGTGCGGTGTTTATAAAGAGAGTGGAAAAAAGAAAAAGAGAAAAAGGCTTACTGCAAGAGAGACAAAGCAGCCGATTGTATTCTATTCTATGTCAGTCAGTCTTCTTCCTCAGTCCTAATAAAAAGGTCAATATTTTGCATTAAAAAAGAAACCAACAAAATGTCTTAAACCACAAAAAGGATCAGATTAGATTACATGATTATAGAAATGGCATTTAACATGAATTACATATTTGTCTAATTCTACTACAGTCATCTTATTATTCCTTCAGAGTAATATTTTTTTTCTCACAATATTATTCTTTTTATCATTTTTTCATTATGTGCTATCTCTTTATTAATTATTATATGTATAACTTATACTGATGATTCTTTGATACTTGATTATGTTTGTTTTTCTTTAAGGGTCACGTGTTGTTATAATTGTAAGCTTGGTTACTTTAGTGGGAGTAATGTTGTTATTTCGTTCGGAACGTTAATAATAAATTAAAATGGTTTCACTAGTTAAAATAAGATTAAACAATGATTTCAGTAACTTTTTTTTTCCGTTACAATTTAAAATGATTCGTTTTCTCAAAAGTATTAATTGACTGTGCAAGGAGCTGGATGTCATATTATGGGGGGGGGGGGGGGGGGGGGGGGTTGGGGGGGGGGGGGGGGGGGGGGGAATGTAGTGTGTGCTTGCGCCTTCGCCTAAAAATTTTAAAATTGTTAATTGTGTACAAGTTCGTGCTTTGTGAAATTAATCCGAATTTTGTTTTCGATGTTTTAAGGCACTATAAGTTCAAAATCCATTTATTATACACACAGAAACAATTTTTTTTTCTTGTATTTTAGGAATTTGTGTGACAGAAAATAAAAACGAAGAAAGAGGAGTGGTGAGCTATAGGTACGTAACGTGGGTGTTGAGGTCCACGGAATAAATGGTACGGCAATATGAATTGAATTTGGAAGAGGCTACACTACACTCAGTCCATAAAGCTCAAATCCACTCACACTTGTTTTGTTTGTTCTCTTTCTTCCAGTCTCTGCCAAATTAAAGACCTGCTCGATCCCTCGTTTTCGTCCACCTAAAGAAACAACCACCTCCTTCCACTCTCATACTACCCCCCCTTCTTACTTACTTTCTCTGCCAACAAATCATTCCATGCATTATCCTCTATACGTACAAATCAAAAAGGAGTATTATAAAATCATTTTCTGTTTCGATCAGTTTGTATTTTATATTTCTTTTTAATTCTTTAAAGAACATCAAAAATAATTTCTCTAAATTCAATCTTAACCAAACATGCATCTTGGGTTTTGGTATTTATTACGAATAAATTATTTTTTGGCTCTTCAAAAAAATATCTTAATTAAACATGCGATAATATATAATTCGATTCGTGGCGTTGTCTTCATTACACTAGTTATATTTCATTCATGAGGTTAAATCGAAATTCATCTCTGTAATAAATGCACCTTTGCTCGAGTAGAGTGAACATAAATAGGCCAAGGGATGTAATCAAAAGCAGAACTAACAACAATATGTTGTCCCAAAGATCGTTATTTATGAAATCCCTGAGATGTAATCAAAATAAATGATCTAGTACTGCATTCATTAGTTCTTATTTATATATTGTCTCTGCAAATGGAAATGCTACTATTTTTTTACTGTAGTAAACAATGATGTGAATTTTTTAGTCTAACAGCGTCAACAATATACTGAATAGTTTATAAATCTTTTGAAATTAAGCTCAAAGTTGAATCTTAGCCGATTTCCATTCAGATATCTTTCGTAGATGGGTCAATATGTCATAATTGTATTGAGAATATCAATTTTCTTCCTAAATTTTAAATTTTTTTGGATGGCTGAGTTTTAAACTTTTCTAGTATGAATCACGAGTACTTTTTTTATTAAAAATAATTATGTTCGAGTAGAATAAAATTATTATAAATTAAAATTATTTTTTGAGTATAATTGGGTTTTATATTCATAACTCAATCTCAATATCATTAATTAATTTACAATGATTTTGCATCAGTTAAACGAAAACAATGACATGCTCATTTTCAATAGTAATACGAGGTGGTGAACTGAAATTAAAAAAAAAAAACAAATCTATTAAAATTCAAGAGTAAATTAAATGGATGAGCCCCCACTGATCAAGAATAAATTTACAGCTATCGTTTTTGGTAATTAAGGATGATTAAGAATCTCAATCAAGTCAAGTAAATAAAATGGTTTCCGTTTTGTACATTTAATTTACTATTTTTTCAAATATATATATTTTTTTAGTAAAACAGGATTAGATAAAAAATATATATAATACATCCACCTAGTAAGAACAAGAAGTAGTTGTCATGATACTTAATTAGATAAATTTCAGACTCGTTATTATGATAATTTTTTTAATGCTTTCGTCATATTTTAACCGGTAATTTTTTATGTTAGATCACATGTATCTTTTGTTATAAATAATTATATTCGAGCGGATAAAACCTGCGAATTTTAACTGCTAATATGCATGGACAACAGCACATTTCAATAAGTATGAGACTACTAGCTGCTATATATATTGCATTAAATCAGCTTATGACAAAACCAAATCTAAAAGTTTAATTTATACGGCCTAATATCAAAATTGATGAACAATAATAAGAAGGAATTGTTACTATGAAGGTTGCTGGAAAGAATGCTATGTGACTATTTGATATTCATTTCTGCAAGCTCCTTGGGGTTGAGCTCATACGCAGGAGATGGAAACAAGTCATACAGCCCGGGGACAGCGCATCTTGGTAGATTCATCAGATTCTTCTCATCGCAACTATTCATTTCTATCTTTCTAACTTTATTCTCTTCTCTATATTGTAATTATTTTTTCGAGACGTACTATATGATTCCACCCACTAAAAAAGTGAAAGACATAATTAAGAGGAAGAAAGTGCATGATGAAATGTGTAAGAAAAGGGGAGGGACACAGGAAATGAATTGGGATAAATGAGGAATTTGTACTTGATTTTTAGATGTATATACATTCTCATTTAAAAAGTAAATTACTCAAGAGACAAAGTTAATCCATAACGAAGATAAAATAAAGTTTATTGCACCTTTTATTCAAATAATGATACTGTTATGCCTAATAATATGAGCCATAAAATATGTCATCCTTTGGTACTAGAAACGTAATCACTACTAAACAACTAGAAATTAATTTTTTTAATAGACATAATTATGTTTAAATGAACAATAAAAAATATTTTATACAATTACATATTTAAGATTTGAATCCGAAATTTTCTTAATTATTTAGATTTTAGTTACTATTGTTTTAGGTATATGAAATAAATTAGGAACATAGATATGAAAATAATCGAAGATAAATAATGGCGGTGGTATATAATTTGGATCCAACGCGTTGCTAGCCGAAACAGAAGGGAGGGAGTGATGACTGATGAGTGATCTGTATCCATCTGGAGAATTTAATGAGATGGGCCCTAACGTTTGGGAAGAAACCTTCGAAAGAGATAAAGCCATGAATTGAAATTCATCAATGATTAGGAGTCACAATCTCCACATATATGGCCATGGAGCCTCCGTCCATCAAATTTCTCACTCGTTACCAACTTTACTCCAAGATTTTTTTTGCCATAAAATTACTTGGAGATAAAAATTCACCCAGGATTCTCACACATTGCCCTAAATTTTTTTTGCCATCAAATTTCTCATTCTCATACATAATGTTCTAATGATTCTATTATTTTTGTTCTTTTTATAAGATAAGTATATGTTTCTACTAAAACTATATATGTAATTACCATGTGACTCATATTAGGTCTATTTTTTTTGTTGTTTTTCTCTTTCTGATGTATAATAAAAAATCTTCAAAAAAAGGGTAACATAATAGACAATTAAATTTCCAATTCGTCACATTCAAATTTTGAAAACTCACACTAGTCTAGATTTACTGAAAATGGAAACTCATTGGGAAAATAGTTGTCCTACATTAGTGTTAATGCAACACACAAACATGTTTCAAGGTTGTTTTCTTTTGTGTGTGAAATGAAATCTTGAAAACCGTTACCATATTTGTTTGATTGAGAAATTCATTTTTCTCTAGAGAGGTCTTTTTTAAAGGATATTTTGTATAGAGAGGTTAAAAATACAATAACACTAATTTTTATTAGTTTAAGAAAATGAAAAATTATATATATATTTTTTATAAATATTCTAATTTACCAAAGAACATTTTACTGTGTGTTTGTTAAAAGTCATGGGAAACCATTTAAATTACTAAAATGTGAAATAAATTTTTTCAGTAAAGAATACTTATGGTCCGAGAAAAAAAATATAAAACTCAATCAAATTAAACTAGAACGTAATATTCATTATTTAGCATTTTTCTTTTAAATGATTCGAATATCCTTTTGCCTTAAATTCATTCCAAAACAATTCCTCAAGGGTCCTTTTTAAATATAATTTGTAAATTATAAACATGACTCAATGGAATTACACGAGTGCCCTTTTGAAGTGATATGTGTCATATACTCATGTGTGTACTGCTACGCACTTAATACCAAAAGTAAAAGATCGTCACCCACACTATACAACTACCTATATATATGCACCAACTTCATCCAAAACTGAAAAACCATCTAATATCGAACTTCTGATAGACTAATACATTAAAAACGGAGACAAATTATCTATTTCATTCTAATTTAGACGATTTAGATCAGTTTTATATTCCATTATATCAACTGAATAGAAATAAAATATTAATTCATTTATAATATGTTAAAATATATTAAAAAAATAATCTATCAGTGGCTTGTAAAAAGAAAAAAATTAATTCATTTATTAATTATTTTTATAAATATTTAAAAATATATTAAAACAACTATTGTTTTTAGTAGTCAATAAAAGTTCTCTGTCTAAAAAATTTCTCTCCTTATGAAAGAAAAACTTGTAATAAATTTTTGATCCTGTGACTACTATTGACCTAATATCGCAACTCATTAATTTAAAAATGCGATGACTGAATTTTTTGTTATCTAGTTATAGTTATTAGTCTAGCTACTTTACCTATCCGGTTAAATTTTATTATATAGTTAGAAAATTTTGCTAGATTTACACATAGATATAGAATAATTATTGAATAAATAAATAGAAGCAATTACTAGCCTTAACGAATGAGTTAATTATGCTCATTAATCAAAGATGATACTCTCATTGCACTACTTTAACCACATGGCCATTAATAAAGTCGTTTAATTTGGCTATTAATCACATGGCTAGAGCCAACCAAAAATATAATGGCCTGATCGACCATTCGCACATGCTGCTGCTAGGCTACGTAGAACCAACGCGTATAGCTGCGAGACCATTAGGACGATGACCTTTGAACTACCTCCCTTCTCATCTTACTCACAAAATTCAACTTTTTATCCCCGATAAATTAATATTTCTTATTCTAAATAACAAAAATATGGTGCCCCGCACAATTGATATTTATTGCGTGACATTAAGCAATAATAATTTTTTATCAATAAATACTGGTTGTTAGTTGTTATTATGTAATTTCTGTTAGTAAAAAAAAAAAATTAAACTGTTTCTACTGAGTTTTGATCGAGCTGTCTAGTCTTCTTTTTAGTGGAATCTCCAATTTTTTGAAGTGGGGGATGCACATTCAAAAAGGATGGACTAAGAAGTCAATAGTACTCTAAGGTGTTTATATGTTTTATATCTGAGATCTGTAAAATGTACATTGGGATCTCTCCTCTGGGTGTATATATACACAACCTGTGTCGAGGGAGTTGTCTCATATTCGAAATAAGGTTGCTCAACCGTCCCTCTATATGTCGTGTCGAGTTTGTAAAGGACTATTGGGATCCCATCATATACCTAGTATGTGTCGGATTTATGGGCCACAACATACGTTAGGTTACGGGAAATGGTTGAGATCCATCACCTTTTGAATTTATGGACCATAATAAACCATTGGCATTTTTCTTTATTTGTTTTTCTCTTTGTTGTTAAGTCAACCTTAATTATAACTCATTAAGAAACAATAGTTATATATCAATTGCTTGATAATAAAGTATTTGATTTCAATCTCATTTGACTTAATTTTACATTGGTTCATATCAATTGTAGTGTGTTTGGATGAAGTTTGACAAAATTGATTTTGGTTAAAATTAAAATTTTGGTATGTGTTACTATTATTTAATTAAGTTTAATAATCATGTATCAGTAGTATAAAAAGATTTAAATTATCAAATAATTATAAATCATATTTGATATGATTTTTACAATAATTATTATCAAAGTTAATAAATTTACAATACATAAATATGATAATTTGTGATTTGTTGATAGTATCTAACATTTGGTATTTTTTGCAAGGATGGATCCATGAGTGTATTAAAGAGATATTGAAATTTTATTTTGCACAATTCTTTAACTATTTAACCTCTAACAAATAATTATTTAATAAATAATGAGTTTAACAAAAAATATTTATTAATAATTTTGTATAAAATTAAAAATATAATCTACCATTAAAAGCAAATATCAACATAAAAAAATATTTTTATATATTTTTTTAGCAGTACTTTTCTTTAAAAAATTTTATATATACATAAAAGGATCCAAGGAAAGGGAAGGAGAGCAAGACCTATGCTTGCCCCGTTGAATCCGTACTTGATGTTGGTACATATCCTGTTTTATCTTGTCATATGTGAATATTTTTTATTTTGTTTTATAATGTTTATTAATTTTACTTAATAAATATAAATAAATTAATTTTTTTTGTTTTTAAATGTATAATATATTTATATTTATTCTTAATGCGTACTTAAAAAATATTAAATATTCTATATTAGTAATATATAAATTATACGATTTCAACTTTTAATCTGCACATTCTTTAATTCACTTTTTATTCTATTTTTTTAAAATAGTGTTACATTATAAACTAATAATATTTATTCTACTTATTTTATTAAAAAATTAAAAATAGAGATAAAAATGCCAGTGATTCTCTTTCAGCTACTATTTTCATAGAAAAAATGGAGTTACGCTTATACTTATACCAGTTCGCGAGTCGAGACCGACAGCACTCAGAAATTGGGTTGCGGCAGCGCGGGTCTCTAGTACCTATTTAAATTCTGACATGCATGAATACTTGAACAGTAATTAATGTACTTTAGGGACAGGTTATTGTACACGAACAAAATTAATACTGTAGGATTTTGTCGGATTTTTTTCGGTGGAGCCGTGGTAATTAGTTCTAGATTAAAAAATTGCTGAAATGGTGATTTGGTACAAAAAAAAAATCCTTAATATAATAATTTTAAAATTTATAAATACAACTTAAGTTCACCCAAAATCACATGATCGTTGAAACACTTATGGAACTCTAATGTTTTTAATGAAGTACAATATGTTAGGGAAAAATTAGAAGAAGAAAAGATTCAAATTTGAACAAAAACAAATCCTTTTTTCTATTATTTTCTTTTGAATCAAGTAAAAGAAAATATCAAGTTTTTTTAATATTTTTTTCCTTCAATCAAATATATCATGAATGAATGAATAAAAAAAATCATATAAATGAATAAAAAAATGTACCATGAATGGGTACTAAGAAATTCAAATTGTTAGTATATTGATTAATATTTAATTTATAGTATATATCACTATGTTAGGAAATATATATAAAGTCCAGATCGTTACTTTTAATGTTTTAAAGGTGTATCCCCGCCAGCCTAAAACTCTTGTGGAAACTACGAACACTATTTGGTCGCTAAGTATTGTTCGATCGGTCTCTATCACAGTCACAGTTGGCAATGACATCATTGGAAGCATAATTCTTATATTAAGATAATATTATCAAATTATGGAGGATTAACATTGCATCAATAGCAAGGTAAGATCTATGAACCCTAATATTCATTAATAATTGTATATAAAGGATGAAATTCTCAAAATCAAATGGTTGGTTCTTACATTCATTTATTATATATGTGTGATATTTGATTTTTACGGTTAAGTATTTCTATAGGTACACATCCCCCTCCGACATACCATAAAAAACGACTAAAGATGATAAATTTAAACGGCTAGAATTCGATATAACAAGAAAAAATTACTATTGAAGAACAGGTACAAAAGGAATTCTTTTTCAATTGTCAACTGAATATCTTTAGAGGAACATTAAAATAAGTATGGGATAAAAATATTTTTTTTTAGCAGTTACACTTTTTAGTTTCTCTGTTATATATGATCCTCTCAAAAAGTTTGTCAGTTATGATAAATGCGCAATTTTTACTTCTTAAAGAATTTTAGCTTAAATCTAGTTTTTTTAATATTTAAAGTTATATCTTTCAATTAATTTAATACTATAATAAGTTTTTTTAGAAGTCAGAAGACTCACTCAACACCTTTTACATAAACATTTGGCGAAATAAACGTCTCTGATATGAGATACATGCTAAATTGAAAGCAAATAATTCTTGTTGAAATATATATATATATATATATATATATATATATATATATATATATATATATATATATAATTGTTAAAATGTGAACCCAAATGCGACCAGAGTATGAATATGATCCAGCGTCACATTCTTTGTTCACCCTACTTGTAGAAAAACATGGCTAAAAACGAATATTATAGCATTGCACCCTATTAAGAAAATACTTTAAAATTTAATTAAACAACTTATCTTCAAGGATATATTTTCAATGACAAAGAGCAAATTACAATACCATAAAACATTATATAACAAGATTAGAAAGAAAAAAAAATATGAAATGGATTAACGAAAGTTATTCATTGTTGTATTTTTATTACATTTTGGGTTTCTTGAATAAATTATTTTATAAAAAATTGTAGAACTAAATTTGATAGTTTTATAATAAAAGTGATGATTTAAGATATATAGCAACTTGTGTGATTTATTCATTAAATTTTTAGAATAACATTGCTAGATAAAAATAAATCTTGATTTTTATAAAAGAAAAAGAGAAAATTAACCTGTAATATGATTAATCAATAATCTTATCTCTTAAATATATGATTAAGATTTAACTTGAGATTCACACGTATGAAAAAAATAGTAAAAGTCAAATATTTCTTAAATAAATCTTATTACTTCTAACAAATGATCATTAACTCTTTCCCCATAGACATCGGATTAAAAAATTATGTTAGCACTTAGCAGAGTTATAAAGAACTAAATTTATGTATAAAAAAAAAATTAATTTTAAGCAACCACGTGTGTTGCACCATGCACTAAAGTTACTCGTGTACACCTTTTCTTGTTAAAGAAGGAAAAAAGGGACAAAAAATAAATTGAAGAAAATTTTTAAATAACAATGTATTGTAAAAAGAAAAAAAAAATAATAACTTTGAGAAAGAAAATTCAAAATATTTTTCTATTTTTTAAATATATTTTTTGACCTTGGTGTTTTTTTAGCGTCTTCTTTGATTGATCGGTTTCTGGTCCATGATGTTATGGGAGAAGTGGCACGTAAGACAAATACGATGGCAATAGTTGGCGGAGGCAGGGTGCTGAGTCGATCAGGTTTCTTTGCTGATATCAGAGGAAGACAATTACAACAGAACTGTCACTGACACAAACCCCCCTATCAAATCTTCACCCTCCAGCTTTTGTTTTCTACCGTGCGTCCTTTTCATCATCATTTTATTTTAATCAATTAAATTTAAAATATCATTATAATTTTCTCATAATTTTATAATGTTACCTTGTTATTACTACTATATTTTACAATAATTTTACAACGTTATCAGTATAACTTATTCTTAAAATAATCCTTATTATGAAAAAATATTAATTGACTAATCATTTTGTTAGCAGTATATCTAAAAGCAAAGTTATCATAAGGAGTTCAGGACAGGTTTCGAAATTATGAGGAGGTTTTAGGTTTCGAAAATATTTCTAACATTCCACTCAATTAATCCATTTTTTTATAAACATAATTAAAAAGATTAAATTATAATTTTTGTTTCTTTTTTACTTTTTCATCTAAAATTTAGGTTTTTCTTTTTTGTTATGATTTTAATATCACATTATAAAAAAATTTAATTTTGATCACTTCATCATTTATATATATATATATATATTATTTTATTTTATTTTAATCCAATTAAATCCAAGATCTAATATATTTATTTAAGATTATAAAAAATAATTTAATTATTAAAAAAATAAACATATACAAAATTAAAAACTAGATTAAAATTATAAATTTTCTAAAATATAGATAGTAAAATCGCCAAAATAAAATAATATAAAAAGATCAAAATTATAAATAAAAATAAAATAAAATTGAAATTGTAATTTAGCCTAATTATGATTAAATTAATCTGTAGATCGTCATTTCTTGTGGAATTTTTATTTATGTCTCTAATTTATTTATTGTATACATGAACTATTATACTTTTTTATTTATATGCTTATCATATATTTATTGCTTACTTTGCCACTTAATTAATGTATTTTTGGAAATTCGATATGAAATGTTTTTTTAAGGCAAAAATCATTCTGCCAAAAAATCATGACACTTATTTTTTTTATATATTAAATCTGTACCGAAACATACATTGTAGTAATTTTAATTGTAAATCAAACATATAAGAATGTCTCTATTTTGTTTTTGATGGTCTCCTTTGGGATTTTCAGTTTTATTGACAATCACGTGATTCTTCTTAACCTAACTCAAGGGAGTGCTTCTGAAAATTGCGCGTGTTGGCGTGTCTGGCTACGTCATTATATTCCTCGTTTGATCTCACATTCTCTCTCTTGCTTACACCACCCTAAACCAAAACCTTTCTATTGCAGTACTGCACTGCACTTCGCTTTTTTCTTTGTCTCTCACTCTCCTTTTCGTTTCATTTTTCCAACTTCCCATGCTGCCCTTGTGCTTTACACCATGTCTCTTTATTTTGTTTTGGCCTTATCATATACTATTAAATATTTGTTTTTTATTTAGTAATTTTTTAGTTTTATTTAATCTCTGAGGGGATAATGAAATACAAAAACAAAACTTAAGAATAATATCTAAAATAAAACTTCACAATTTCAATTATAAAACAGTATAAAATTATATACATGTATTGTACTTAAATTTGGTATTTGATGAAAAGACATTGTATGAAGATTTAAAATTGTTAAAGTTAGTGTTAAAACGAAACAAATGGCAAGGAATATTTTCTATGATCTAGTAGAGTAGTAGTAGTAGTATGTGGGGTTGTATACAGCTCGTGTGAATGGTGAAATAACTGGAGAATGTCTGTACTTCTTTTCTTTCAATTAATACCAACGTTTAATTTTGGGACTTATACCATATAAAAAAATAACAAGTGGTAGCTTTAATTTGTCCACAGTCAACTATTTCATCGTTAAATGCCGGGAGGATCAGGGAATCGTTTGGTATCCGTTTTTGATGGAACTTCATTTTGTTTTGCCTTAATGAAAATTCTTATCATATAATTGTAGACACAGAATATGAAGCTAAGTAATGAAGAGCATGTGATTGTGATCCCTTTGTCTGTGCACGCGGGATAGTAGCCCACTAACATATGATTGAAATTTTTGAACATAAATCATGCATTTATGTAGTATATGTGTCATAATATGTTGTATTGGGTCATGAGATTATGTGGTTGAAAATGAGTGGTAGACCATAATGTTAGGACGCCAAGAGGACGACTAGGGGGTTGAGCATTAGTTTCTATAAATGTCGCCATATTTGCCCCAAATGTTGTGAAGGGAAGTTAGTAATAAAAAGCTTACGGATTCATAAAGCAAAGTGGCAAAACTGTTACACTGATTGAAGTAGGGTGTTTGCGGTGGTATAAAGTCTATGAAATATATGTCTGCAAATTTTACCGGATAAGAATAAAATTTAAAAGCTTTAGTTATTTATTTAGTTTTTGTACCTTCATAATATTGATGTTTTAGTTTATACTTCAAGAAACTACTTTAATCGCTGTACAAGTAAAATCTTTACGTTTTAGTCTTTGGCGTTAATTACAACTTAGAGAATCTGTAATAGGAATTTTTTAGCTATACTGTATGAGTTACTCAATAATAAATACTATTTTAGTATGTTAGGTATGATTTTTTATAATTTAAAATTGAAGAGAGTTGCTTTTAGATAAACAATCATTCTATATGGGTTCCTTAGAATTTATGTGTGTAAACCTAAAAGTGAGAAAAAAGGGAGAGGGAGGGAGGAGAAGGAAAATGAAAAACAAAAATAAAGAAAAAAGGAGACAGGAGGCTTCAGCATCATAAATGTCTCTAACGGAAATACTAGTATATAGTAGAAGATTTTCGTTTTCAAATTTCTGGCAATTTAAAATTATTAAAAAATTCTGACAATTTTACATTGTGAATTTCAATTTCATGATAGTATTAGAGAATCTAATGTTAATGCAGTGACAACAAATCCCAAGACTAAAAATGATCTCATTTAAAACTAATTCCTTAAAATGCTCTTGTTTAACAGTAAGTCTTAGAAACACTCTTATTTAAGAATAATGAGGACTCTGAATTATAATATAATAGTAGTAAATAAGAGAATCATAAATTGTAAATGTTAGGATATTTATTAACAAACAAATTACTTAAAAAATTTAGAGTGAATTTGTGGCTTCTAATTGTGTGTTTGGTTTTGGGTTACCTACCACCGGACTTAGGTCAGGTTTAGAGCTATTCTTAACAGCTTTCACGTTTTATTTTAATTTTTTCCTATTTTGATATGAGAAAGTCCACACATACTCTAACAACGCCGAGCCAAACATGTTGTAAAATTAAAACAAAAATAAGCTTAAGTAATAAATTAAATGGAAATAAAATCTATAACTTTTTAAAATTCAAACTTATAATTTTTTTTGACAGAATATCTAAACTTGTAATTGAAAATAAGTACATCAAGGTATTTTTAATAAATAGATCACTCAAAACAAAATCTATTGATTCATTTCCATACCTTAGACATAATTTGCAATAAATTTAAATACATAGCTTTACCATTGTACCAGAAAAATAAATAGATTTACCATAATAGATTTGAATTTATTTCACATACCTAACTAAATTTTAATTATATTACTGCACATTTTTTTATAATTTATATGCTCAGATTTAACGCATTATTTTTGTGTGCATAAAATGATAAATCAATTCATAAATAGACTCTCTCTACGTACGTACATCATCTTGGTGGAAGATATACTTTGAACTTGATAGATTGAGATATTTTTGGTTCATGTTCAATGCTATCCCTTATCGAATCTATTACACTAGTCATCACAATATGAATTCCACGTATCAGCTGAGAAAATAGACGCGCAACAATTGAACATCAATTCATTTAATTTAACCCGTGCTAATATTAATGCCAATGGACCCAAAAAAGTTTCTTTCATTTTTCTGTTCATTTTATCTTATCGTACTAAGTATTGATGACTAACCAGATTTACTAGTGGAACATCATCAGTAATTGTAATTCATGGTTAAAGTTTTGTTCCAATAAGATTCCACCCGGAAATTCTGTATGCATACACTGACTGACACGCATGGTACACGAATTGAGTCCCTTTGTTGGTCTTTGAACATGAAAACAAAAGTACCATAATTGAGGTAAGTGCTGGAATAGGAATATTATTATAGGCCAACTACAGAAATTTGCAACAAAATGGAGTGCCAGTAAATTATCATCAGCTACTACAAGCAGAAACACACAACAGTCACCGAGTCAGAGGTGTGCTATGTGACAAATATGAGATTAAACACATTAAATGGTATGTGTATAGGTTGGTCCCACGTGACAAGAACCAGGTTTCCTTCCTTAACCCGATGGCTTCTTTTGGTATTTCGAAAGAAATAGTAAAAGGAAAAATATACATTAGTTAGTAGCATGAAATGAAAGGATTCTTATTTATTTTGTAGTAAAATTTGATTTAACATGTCAGTGGTCCCAGTGTTGATGAACTCTATTCCTTTTAAGAAGTGCTTATAGGTTCAAACTTTGATTTTTGTGTATAGAAGAAACCTATTTGAGATAGAGCAATCCTTCTTTAAGGGTCTTTAAATGTCTATATTGGTGACAACAAAACACTCTTATCGAATATGTAACAATTTTTGAAGACTCGAATGTGAAAGTACTAATTAAGGAAAAGAAAAAAATATTGAGATTCATCAAAATATTTTATCAAAATATATAGATAGATATAGTTGTTTCCCTTTCTCATAAAAAAACTTGGTACCAAACATAGAGATATGTTATTATATAGCTCTTGGACACTGTTGACAATTCTAATTCTCTCCAATACTCAATTCTAATATTCTATGGTTTTGAGTCCTGAAACGTCTACATATCGTTAAAACAATGAATGCCCTTATGCCCCTGCTCATAAGTCAAAAGCCCATCACATAATCTTGATTAAAATCTTCCTGGTCTCAGTTGTGCTTATACAACAAATTCTTATCTTTTTTCCATAGAAATATATAGGTTGTTCAGGTGGGTCACTGGTACAATTAATTTATACATGACAATCCTGCGAAAAATGAAAGAGAGAACGGGACATAATGAGATGGGACAGAATTGCATCAACTGAGCAAGAATTTAGTAGAAAGATTGAAAACCAGCCCGCAATTATTATCAGCGAAAAGAAAATCAACAATGGGATACTACGAATCTTCTTTTGAGAACATCCCTCCCCCCGCCCTCCATGTGAATTTAACATTAATCATCAAGGGTTGATTTATCCAGTCAGTTGTTAGTATAGGTTGCAACTTGCAAATTGCTTTGTCCATTAATTCCAAAAAGCAATAGAATTGACCCTTTTGTATATTGCTTCTGGCTAGAATAAAATTTTCACTTTTAATTTGATTAGCATATATCTGTTTTGTAAATTGGACAAAAAGAGCAAAAGGTTTACAAAATTGTGCTAGCTATATCCATATATATAGTATTTCCTTTTGAACTTACCCCATTTTTTATGGGCCAAAGCTAGTTAAGATCATGCACTTGTTATTGTATGCATGCTTTGCAACAGAAACTGAATAGTTAAGCAAAGGATTGTTAAAAAGAACAATTACATACAAATTTTAAAGAGAATGTTATTTTTCTTAATCTTCAAATTCAACCAGTGCAGTTACAAAGTTACAATATATAAACTACTACATTTACAATATATTTAAAACTACTCCACATAACTCCTATTTAAAAGAAACTACCACTAACTTCTTAACTTCTATTTCCACATCAACAAGGATAGGGTGGGATAAGAATAGGAAACTCAAGTGGTGGAGGACATGTAGGCCTACTGTTTAAAGGTGGTGAAACCGCGATACAAGAGATTCGCAGTCTCTTATCGTTTCAAGACGGCGACTACGGTGCGCGCAAGTAGAACTTATTTCTCCTTCTTCTTCTCTTCGTTCTCTACTCCCATCGCTGACGACCAACTCTTCATCATACCGCCGAAATTAGTCTTGTTTCTCCTTTCTTGTTCCCTTCTCTTTTACTCCGTCCAAATCTAAGAAATCAATACATCAACAAAAATACACGAAAGAAAGTCAAGACAAATTTGAATCAAAAATCGAAAAATAAAACAAAAGAAACCCTTGCTTGGGGTTACAACATCAACGTTGGTTGGAAGAGAAGGAGCGGGGAAGGAAGAGAAAAAGACTGTGCTTCCCACGGTGCACAACAAGTTTTACTTGCGCACGGTGTTTCAAACATGATTTTAGTGGAATATTTGTTTAAGACCGCCAACGCTAGTAATGTGTACACACTGCGGAACTTGAGGATGACTCATCAATCACACAGTTTTTTACCCTATAGTGGGCTTCTATTCGTTTCCAAATTTTGTATCAAACGTTATCCAATTTGACATAAAATGTGACAATGCGTGCGGGACTTAATTTATTATAGATACTAAAGAAGGGGGTAATATTGGGGAAGATAAGTTTTAGCGGGAAGGGAATGGACAGGGAAATTTTTATCTTCATTTTTACATTTTAGTTTGAATATACGTGTTGATATTAATTAAGAAGCAATCCTTAGTACTTATTTTGGTAGAAGGTGCCGGGAAATGAAATAATGTGGTGGTGCAATTTCTAGAGCAGACGTGCAAAAGTTAGGAATGAATTTCCGCTAATATTGTCTTCGAATGAGTTGGTTATTTCATAATAAGTGAGAGAGGAATGTTATTCTACATCGTAAGACATATGTCCTTTTTCTAGTTTTTCTGTGTCTTAAATCCAACTTTTTGGATCTTGTCCCATAAGTGTTTCTTTAGTATAATGGTGTTTTTGGGTCTCCTTTTGTAATGGGTTGGCTCATAATGTAGGTGTTTATTATAATAATTTTAATTTTTTTTATTAGTATGTTATTAACACGGAATATTTGGGATTATGATAATTTATTTACGCATATACATTACAAGTTGAAACTTTCAAAATCAATTCCATCACACCAAATGATTAACATCACCCTAATTATCTAGGATACGTTACTGTGCAGTGGATAGATAGTTGATGACACCCTTGCACCCACGAGTGTAATCAATTGCTAACAAAAGATTCGATACAGGCAATAAAAAAAAAAGTCTTGATGCGAAGTGAGATATAATTATTGTGGCACATTCTAGGGTAACCTAGGATTAGTCTTCAACCAAATATATGCATAATATCACTATTTGATTTTGATCTATGATGCAGTGGGCCTATACCACCCGTGTATATATTTTCTTTCGGCTTGCTAAACCAAGAAGGCATAATCTTATTACCCGATTAGGATATCCTAGCGTATATCTAAATAGAAAACTTCAGAAAGAAACGTCAAACGGAAATAGGAGTGCTATCGGATCAAGAGAGGCCATTTTAAAAAATAATAATAATAATAAAAAGGGGTACAGATAACTCTAATAAGTAACTTTCCTATTCGAGCAAGAATATTTCTTGTAAAAAAATATTTGCAAGATTATATCTAAGAAAAAGTAGCTTTTGGACCGATCCACAAATTCTGATGATTAGACCAGACTTGCAAATTAAAAATTGCCTTGATTGAATTTTAAATATTTTAAACGGATTTGGAAAGTCTTGAATCAATGAATTCCATAGAGCCAATGCAGTTTTGGGCTTCAATAATTAAACTCAGTTAAAAAATTGATGGTTTATTTCATTAGGAGGTACTCATTCAAATAGGTTATTTCATTTTTTGTAAGATATCACGAGTGTATTTTAATCTTATTTGTTCATAGATTAATTTTAGTTATAGTATATGATTGTTGTTCATTTAAGAAATTTTTTACAAGATGAAAATCAAACAAATTGTTTTTTCAATAAATAAATTATTTTCACTACTACACCAATTTTTGAATTATAGATTATTTCATTTATTTTTAAAAACTACCTTACAATCACATTAATAATATGATAATAACATGCATGATGCATATATTATTTATAAAAAAATTATTACCTGTTATGATATTCTAACATTATCACACTCTTAATTACATGAACATATTATGTATTAATTAATATTTATTTATAATTTGATGGAGATCTTTATTAATAGTTATTATCTTTAAGCTTTTTTTAGCATATGAGTGTAACTTAATATAAAGATTATGGACTGTGGTTAATTTTTTAATTAGAATAACATGATAAACTACAACTGAATCAAGATTTTCAAATTAAAAATCAAGGTTGTTATTGTAATAGAGGGAAGTGTTTATCGCGAACAAGTTTCTTGTAGGTTGGAGGCAACTCATTTGGTTATCGCTTATTGGCATTAATTTCCTTCAGACTCACTATCGTTTCGGTCACTTTAAGATCTGGTAGACACTAGACATGTTTAATTTTTCAAAAAAATAATAATACATATACTGGTGATTAAAATTCGTTACTATTCGTACATGTCTTACCCGGATCACCACAGAATGACATAAAAAAATACAAAAAATGGAGTTATTATCAATATTTTATTTTGAGAAAAAACATTGAAAAATCTTTTTCAAAATGAAATTTGAAGTCAAAGAAAGATAAGTTTGAGAGTTGTATATATGGATAAAGTTAAAGAGAATTGTACCTTTAATTATCTGTGTAAAATTATGTAACTTTATAAATGTTTATTTTATCCCAAATTATATCTTTAGATTTTTATTATTTTTATAGAAGGAATACTTTTATTTATTTAAAGAAAATAATTTTATGCACAAAAACTTTAATTAACAAATGATTATTCTATGAATTTTCATGGTTTGTGTAACATAAAACTTAAAATTGCTACTCAGTTAATATCACAAATCAGTGTAGGAGTTATAATTATTTTTGTTTTATTTAAAAATGTCATAAAAATATTTTTTAAAAATATTATTAAAAGAAAATCTCTAACTTATTATTGTTAAAAGAAAAAAGAAGGAAAACATGTTCACCATCCCTGTTTAATCCAATACCACTCTTTCTATTATAAAATATAACTAAAACTAAATCTTATCATGTACATATTTTGCTTGCAAAAAAAACTTACATATATGAAAAAAATACAAAAAAGATAATTTTTAAATAATGATTGAAATATCAACCCAATTAATTTTTTTCCCTCTTTTCATTTTTTTCTCTCCTCTTTTTTCACGAGAATGCACTGCAGGTGGTTCCTTTTTACAGGCAAAACTGATTAGCTTCCTTGTAACAAACTTATTTCTACCATCCCACTATTTTCTCCACTTGGTGCCGTTAACAACTTAACTTCTCATTTATTTTGCTTTGGATTCTTTCAATATTCTTTTCTATATATTCTATTGCTAACACATGACTAAGTTTGGACTGATCAAGTTTTCTATATCTTATCCAGAAAATCAAATATTTTATTTTTGATAACCGTGCTACTTCATCTTTTATTTGACCTACATAATTTTTTTTTGGAAATTATAATCTTAAATTCCTAATGACGTTACTTTAACTAGACGAAAATAATCAGATTGATGTATTTTAAAACAAATTGAAGATCAACTGGATTCTTTAAAAAACTTTGAAATTAAATTAAAAATTTAAAGAATAAATTGAAAAATAAATCTAAAATCAAACACATTCTTCCACTTATAACACACTGGGCACTAATAATTATTGTTGTTATTAAGAGAAAGGCTGGGTGTGTGGAGAGGCAACAATAATTGAAGCAGGAAAGAGCAGAAAGTAGTCGGCACCACAAATTGTAATTCTGCTTACAAGGAAGCGCCGTACATTGGCTAGTGGCGGTGGAGGCTCTTCAGAGAAATTTTAATTTATATATTTATGAGATGGGACAGAAATAGCCCTGTTCTTTTAGCTTAGGTTAGCTTTAGTAGCTACCTGCTATTCAGATTTCAGGATTCTCTCTCAGAAAGTTCTCTACCAGCTTGCTGCTCGAATGTGTTCATGCAAAAGGACTCTGACTCAAATTTCACCTCTACAACTGCCTGTGCAATTATTATTCCTTGATTTTAAATATTTTTATTATAAATTTAAGTTAAAAATAAAATTTAATACAAAATTTTAGATTTAAGATAAAAAAATTATTTAAATTATGTGTGGATTACATGGAACTAGGCCAGGAAACTCACTGCACAAATAAAAGCTGAAAGGCCGAAATTATGCTTTTCAGGCATGCGTTAAAAAGTCTTTGAGAGCAAAATTTGAAAATACAATTTTAATACCTAGAATGCTTTAGAAATCCTACATTCAATAAACTAAAAGATATAATACACAAGTAATGAGATCCTTACAGAATTATATATATATATATATATATATATATTATAATTCTTCACAAGTCATTACAATAATTATATTTTCAGTTGAGTTGTAAAAAATCTAACTGAAATCATTTAAATTTAATTGATAGGAAATATAATATTTAAAAGATGAACTAAAGAAGAAATTATGAATATAAACTTTTTGATTAATAAGAAAATTAGATGTGATTGATACTGGTTATATAATAACAATATAGAATCTAATTATATAACATTACTGGAGACGTATTTATCCAAAAACAGAAAAGGAAGAAAAGACTGAAAGAAGGTGAGAATGATGGAGTGGTCTATTACTACATTAGAATTGAAGGGGGGCGGAGATGGGACAGGGACAGGCAAGATGGGTGTCTGTGATCTGAATTTCATCATCCAGATAGAGCCCACCAAACACATTAAATACCTCTAATAATAATTCCAAACCACCAGCCTGTGCCATCACCTATTTCAGTTCAATTCTAGATGGGACATTTTTTTTTTTTACTTCTTCCAAGAAAAAACCATATCTTCTACTCTATATATGGTCCAAGATTTTGTTATGGGCCCTTTCTCTGTACCTGTAGCCCGTAGGAGTTCATCAGCAGGTGTAGTTTCACATCTCGAAAATAAGAGATTTTTTTTTTCTACACCTAGCACCATTTCTTTTATACTCACCATACAGAGTGAAAAATCAATTTTATCTCTTATTCATTGAGGCTTAAAATGAGAAATACGGACTGAGAATCTATTCATCTGCACCATTCATTCACTCTTATTGGATTTCTCCTCTTAAATTCTCTCATTTTTTTCTTCAATTCATACTTGATCTTCATTAATCCGTGGTTCATCTTCATCCGTCTGTGTGTGCTCATCTTTGGTGTTTGTCATCGCCCCGCTACAGACGTCGTGAGTTCCATTGTCACCTTGTATGTTTTTTCTTTTGTGTATTGAACGTATACAGATTAGAAATTCCTATAATGCAGATTCTCAATCCATATTTTCTTTAAAATTTTATATATTTTTATATTTAATAACTAATTTATTTAATATTTTTTATTTAAAAATTAATGTTTAAATTTAGTTGTTATTTAATTATTTTATAAATGTTAATTTTATATAATTATTTTTGTTTATTTTAATTTAATAAATAAATAATTGATTTAATGAATTTGTTTATTTAAAAATCAATGTATAAGTTGTTTTTACTTAATTATTTTATAAATAAATATTTTATTACTTTTAAATATTTAAAATATTTAAATAACAAAAATTTCAAAATTTTTATAATGTATATATTTTAAAATTTAGTTAAACAAAAATAGGTAACATTGTATAAAAAATGTTTTTTTATTAATGTATTTGTATAAATAGTACATATTTAATAATATTAAATATTTATATAAATATTGTTTCAAAGTTAAAAAATATAAAAATTAATATCATCATTAATTTATAAATATTTAAACGTATTAAAATAGTTATTTATAAAATAATAAAGTAGTCATTTATTAGGGAAAAAAATTACTTTGATTTTCATCATATATTTTAGTTTGCTAGAATTAGTGATTTCAACTATAAAAATTTAAAAAATGAATTTCTACATTGATTTATGAATATATAAAGTATTAAAATAATTATTTATAAAATAATCAAATTGTAATTTATAAAATATTTAAAACGAAATGATAGTTTGATTTTGATGATCTATTTTAGTTTGCTAGATTAATCATTTAATGTTAATTTAATTTTTTATTACATTTGTAAAAGTATACTACATTTAATAATACAATAGGGTTTTAGAAGATTTTTTAGTTAATTTGTTAGTTAGTTTTTGAGTAATAGAATGGAAAAAAATTGTTTTGAAATATGAAAGTTAACTATTATTTGAATGATGATATTATTTTATATTAATGTGAAAATTTGTAGATTATGATTAGAATCGAAGCATTGCGTTGGGCCTTAGATAGAGTTTTAGGAAGAGTCTTAGGTGGACAAATTACTGATGATGAGAAAGAAGTCCCTCAGTGTCGAAGGCTAACAACATTTGCATGTAGACAACAGACAACTGTAGCTGTTGCTAAAAATGTTGACCATGTGGATCATGCAGCTGATGAGCTTCATGAGCAGCCTCGGGAGCTAGTTACAGATCATGTAGGTGCTCATTGAAAGGGTTTTTCAAGCAGACTCCATGATACATCAGTGTAGACGTCATATGCTGATCATCTGATAGCGAGAGTTTGGGCACGAGATATAGTTATTTATTTAATTATATCATATTTGAATAACTATTTGTCATTTTATTTGAACTAATTAATTTTAATTATTTGCAGGAACATACTGAGTTAAAGTTAACCTTTCATGGGAGGAAGGTAGGGAAATTTGGAAGGTCTGCACTTGAGATTGAAGGCATAGTGACAGCTACTGAATTAAGTTCTCTGATTATATGTTTGTTGGAGACAAGTGACAAGGAACTTTTGTCTGCTTTTATAGAGAGGTGACACAAGAAAACTAGTAGTTTCCATTTACCGATGAGAGAGTTGACTATAACTTTTGATGATGTGGCATCCTTATTACATTTGTCCATTACAGGTGCTTTCCATACCTTTGATGCTATTGATGTAGACAAAGTCGTGGATTTGTTAATTGAGTTGCTTGAAGCCAATACACAAGAAGCAAGAGATGAGATTGAGCAATGCAAATGGGCATATGTTTGCCTAGCCTCACTCAGAGACATTTATCGTAGCAAATATGACACAAGACAATGAACCCTAGCAGCTCGAGCATATTTATTACATCTAGTAGGTTGCACTCTCTTCGCTAACAAGAGTGCCACAAACATCAATGTTGTATTCTTGGACACATTTTGTGTCCTCAACCAATCTAGAGATTATTCATGGGAAGTGGTTGCACTGGTCCATATGTATGACAATTTAAATGTAGCGTCCAAGCATACAACAAAACATCTTGCAGGATATATCACTCTGTTACTGATAATTATAATTATTTTTACCTCCAGTTATTAATTTTATACTTTATATGTACTATTTATTAGAAATTTTATTTGTTTTTTTTAATATGTGCAATGTTGGATCTATGAGCATTTCCTTACAATTTCGTCCATTATCGTTAATGAGGATTACCATGAGTGAAAGTCTACGAAGACATTACCAGTGACGGCGTATCGTAAGCGTTGAATAGATTGAAGCCATATGCCATGTGTTGGATACCTTATGGTGACCATCATACATTCAGAGAATTTGAGTTCATTTCATTATTTTCTAGACATGTTAGATGGAGTTCATTTATTGTCAGATACCAACCAGAAAGGGTAATAGCATACACTTTGGCTAAACACTATCGAAGATTAGACGAGGGTGTCACTAAGCAACAAAATGTTTACGTGCAGTCCATACGAAGGAGGGATACACATGACAAATGAAGATATTTAGGATTGACCGAGTATTATATGATACTTGTATGCAATATGACTAAACATTATTTAATATTTTTATTGTTTGACTAATTATGTATATTATCACTATGGTTTTAATATATGTTTATGTAGTATTTCACTATTTTGTTCTTCGTCTAAATAGATTATGTTAAACCTTGAACCCTATACACTAAAATAAGTAAACCCTACACCTAAACTACCTAAGCCCTACACATTAAAAACTAAACTCTAAACCCTAAAATAAGTAAAACATAATACCATAAACCCTAAACACTAAAAAACTAAACCATAAACCCTAAAATAAATAATTACATATCTTGCATTGTATACTAGCTTAATTGTTGTACAACTATTAGCATTGTATTTCTTCAAAGTAAGAAGAATATTCTTTAGTTTTATCATTGACTTTGTCATATCACCAATAATAATCTTCTCATCCTTAGTTAGTTGACTAGTATATGGATGTTCAATGAATGACTTAACCAATGCATGATTATGACTACTACATATTAACTTCATCATCTAGTCTTTACCTCCCAACACTGGTTTCGCTCGTAACTTAAAGAGACACCTACATTTTCTACTGTCAATCATTGTTTGTACTAAATCTTTATTGTATATTCTATATTTTCCACTCTTCTCACAACCAATAAAAACATATGAGGTCATTCCTCACTTTCCAGTATCTGCGTATGACCTCATTATCACCTCCACGAAACCAATATCATACGCAACAAAACAAACCAAATGCAAAACGTCATCACGGGTGGAATATACCTACAAAAAGGATAATACATGTTTAGTCTTCAAAGGACATTCATTTACTTCCTTTAACAAAATACAAAATCATATCAATTCATGAGAAGTATTGAAGATATTAGAACAATTAATATTTTCAAACACACTCAATTCCTCTCCATTATCTTCATTCATATTAACTTCTTCAAACATTATATTTTTATATATCCACTGATCTTCGTCCATATTAACAAAATATTAAATAAATTCAATGATAAACTAACGACACCATACATAATTCTAATTATTTATAAATAAATCTATTTATTTTTAAAAACTTACATGTTAAAATTTATTTTAAAATCTTCTGCACTAGATAAGTATGTCGATATATCAATAAATATATTTTTTAACATATACTATCACATAATTTTTTTTACTACATATACTAATATATTATATTGAAATTGATAAGCATGTATACGAAAATTTATATCTAAATTTTCATATTTTTTACACTTGCATAAACTAGTTAATGTAATAATATTTACACAAATATTATAAAAAGTATAACTAAATTTATAAAAAAACATTAATTTTTTTTTTAATTTTTCAAAAAATATTTAGGTTATACGAATTGTTAATTTGTATGAAACTTACGGATTGTCAATCAGTATGTTTATTACAACACAAATCTAACTTGCAAATTAAAAAAACTTACCTCCTCAGCCGTTGCACTGCAACACCCACCACAACCACAATCACATACTGCGAATAACCACCTCTATAGTTCACCTTGACCCAACCAGTCACAAGACGAAAGGAGGAGCTCAGCTGAAAGGATACAAAAATGCCGTATGAAGGAAAAACCAACAAACATAGAAGGAGAAGTTAACAGGGTTAACTTTGAAATTTTAAAAAAATTGTTGTGTAGAAGAATTATTTATGATGTAGGAAGAAAATCCCCTAAAGTAATTACCGTTATTGTGGTAGATGATGGGCTGTGCTACAAATCATAAAATTACGAAGTAGTAGCCCATCTTATTCTATAGAATGAAATTGGTTAAACCAGCCAGAAGACGAAAGGAGAAACTCAGTCGAAAGGATACTAGAATAGTGTATGAAGGGAAAAAACCGAACAAACATAGAAGAAAAAGTTAATAGGAGTAACTTTAAAATTTTCAAAAAATTATTGTGTAAAAGAATTATATATGGTATAGGAAGAAAATCCCATAAAGTAATTACCGTTAGTATGGTAGATGATGGGTTGTACTATAAACCATAAAATTTTGAAGTGGTACCCCATCTTATTGTATAGAATGAAATTGGTTCTGGTTGGTACTAGTCTTGTTTCATGTGCAAGTCTAATTGAAAACAAGTACGAGGTTTTTAGTAGCTTCCACCTCATCATGATGAAGAAAATTTACGGTCTAAGGAAGAATCAAATTTAAAGGTAAAATTGCAAACTCATACTTATTATTTAAATGGTTTTGTACAAGTTTTTAAAACCTAAATAAAAAAATAAACAATATGCTAAGTTGAAGCATGAGGGTCTTAAATGCTCAAGTTATCAAGAAAAAATCAAACTACTAGATCTATCAAGAGCTTTGGTGAAAACTTCAGCAAATCAATTGTATGTGCAAACATGCATAGGAGCAACACTACCATCTTGTTTTTCATAAAAAACAAAGCGACAAATCTACCTCTATACTTTGCGCTATAACAAGCTGACAATCACAAAATACTCATAGGCTGAAGGTGCCACACTTTAACTCACATGTCATGGTATAGACAAAGATGGATACTTGGCCTCTTCAGACGAATGAGAAACAACAGCCTACTCTCTTTTTTTTTTTTTCTTCCAAGATTTAGGAGAATCCAATAATTCAAAATAGCCTATTAACGGACAATGTGTAAGAGGACAACTTGCTAAATCACAATCACAGTATATATATATATATAAGAAAGATTCCTTATCATGGATGCCGTTTTAAATAACTTTACACTCTCGATGCCAGATTCTATTGCTCTTAATCTTATCAAGAACAATGCATGAAGTGAGCAAAAACAGAACAAAGTAGCTAAATTCTAGCCAAGCAATGGTCAAATAGATCAATTCTCACATTCGACTCCAACCGCCTAAGCCAATCCGTGATTTTGCTCAAGAGCAAACCTTGCATGCTTTGCTTCCAACAAAATTATTTTTGAAATAATATCTAGAGCATACTTTCATTGGCATAAAAAGTATTCCCCCTAATGACCTCTTTTATTGTTTCATGCAATTATTAGATAATCAGCATACACAGCAACGCTCAAGAGCACACTGTTAGTCTGTTATTGTCATAAATAATGAGTAATGTATCACATATGATAAGCACCCCACACATCACAATGTATCAATCAAAAGGTTCAATAGTTTTATTATGATTGGCATTAAAAACATGTCTTGTATGCTTAGCTGTCGAACAGATATCACATACGTGTTCATGCTTATCATTCTCAACAGTATCATTTGTGTGTCGTCAGCATATAAGTGACTGCATAAATCTAGTAGACCTCATTCACCACTCACCCATGCCACTGTCCTCAAAATACAAACTTGTACCACACAAAATTTAATAGAAAATAGTGTATAATTTGAGTCATGTATTAGTCGAGACACATAAATCAGACTGCAAATTAGATTTGGCACATATAATGTGTTATTCAAAATTAATCCTTTGACAGTTTATTGTTCCTTCCGTTACTGCGATTGCATTTTTTCCATGGTGCAATCCAACAGGACAAGGTTCAACCTCATCAACGTCTGTTAGTAGGCTAAAATAACGTGTCATGTGATTTGAAGCTCCAGCCTCGAGATATATATATATATATATATACCCCGTAGGCTTTAACTATTCCCTTAAATACGTTGATCAAATTTAAGGTTTCACATCATACACAATCAAAATGCAAAATTGACGCCATCAAACTCATTGGTAGCTCTTATATTCAAACTTTCAAAGGGTTATCTTCCCCCAACTTGTGCAAGAAATTGCCCAAATTATAACGACCTTGTACTTGTTACATTTAAAACGCAGCAGCAGACCAAGAATCAATATTATGCTGAACAAATAGAAAGGTATAAAGTTTCAAGTTTTGTTGTAAATTGTAATTGTAATATCTACATACGGGTGTATCAGTTACATATACGTAAAACTTATGATGGACTTATTTAACAAACTACTAAAACTAGGTTGTTTTAGGAAATTGGGTCATGTGAGGCATACTGAACAATTCTACAGTAAGCACTCAGATCATGTAGCCATGACAACTAACTTTTGACCACATATTTTGATGTGGGATCAGCCAAACTTTTCCTGTAATGCTGCTTTGTTTTTTTTTTTTTTTGGTTCTCCATATGCATATACAGGGAACAACAAGTTTTTGTTTGACAAACTTTCTTTAAGAAGTACTAGTTACCAAAATAAAAAAATAAAATAAAAAGTAAGTATAAAATTAGTGGAGGAGGAAGATAAAGCCATCAATCATTACTTTATTCTGCTTCTGATCATAGAAAGAAACATAAGTATATTTTCTTCAATAATTTGTACAAAGACAATGAAATACCAATACAAAACGAGTTGCAGGTGTCAAAATTCATAGTCTCTCTTCTTCGCCATATAATGTTTGTGATGCCATTGTACTCTCTGCCGCTCTATTGTCTATAGATATGGCTAGGAAAATCCAGTTCTCACTTAAAATAGCACACAGTTCAGTATTGCAAAGTCATGTGCCAAATTTCCTACTGCAACTGCATATTAGCTATGAATATAATCAGCACGAGTAGCCACGGGGAGCTTCCTTTTAGAATCAAGCTAGCTGAGAATCCAAAAAAAGAAAAAAGGATTAAACGCATAGACAATGCACAAATAAATAGCTAATCATGTCTGCTTAGTGCTCTGAGTTAACTTGGAAATAATATGTATTGAGACATAATGAGCCGTTTGATATTCACCAAAAAAATATAATGAGCCGTTTGATTCTATAATAACCATTGGAAATAAAATTTAGAAACAAAACTATATATGCAAGGTACAAATAAAGGCCAAAACATGCAACTTCCATTGTGTTCATCCTTTGGAAGAGGAAAGAAAAATAGCAAAACCCAAATGCAGATCTAATCATATAGTTATGACTTCACACTTATTCTTACCATTCTCATTTAATGGTGGTGGTGGTGAAGCGGTGGATGAGTTTGTCATTGATATTCCAAGGTTAGAGCAACCAAAACCAATAGCACCTTGAAGAAACATTTAAAATCTCAAGTTATTTTGGATTAATTTGGGAACAACGAAATTACAGTAAATAATTTTTCCCCCTTCCAAACCAATGATTAAAGTCAACGTATGATTCCCCCCAAACAAATGGATTTAACTATATCTGAAGTTTTATGTTCTTACATTCTCTGAAGCAAGGTAAGGCAGTTGCATTGAGAAGATTGTAATAGCCAGCATCACAGTTGCAACTATAAGAGAATAAGGATGTCTTGTTGCACGAGCCACCTCCGCAATCAACCCAGTGGCAAGCTACATAAACATATGACCAAAATGTTACATGTTCCAACCTATCAGGAAAAAAGAAACAGAAGTTGAAGCATGAGCTGCCAATGATTACATCTGTCAATTACCATCAAATATTGATTCATTTGCTTTTCTTTCTTGTTGAGCTGGAGCAGGAGCATTGGAGCAAGAGCTGTCCATAGTACCTACATTAGGGATTATGCAAATCGTTTAGCATCTGTTAAAATAAAAATATTTTCAATAGTCATCAAGAAGACTTGAGAACTGTTCTAAACAATCACAATTCAAATCTTAATCCGTGTGGAAGTTTTTATCAACAAATTTGATAAAGTTGCACTATCAACAATGTGCTTTTCATTTATTGGTAAGTCAAAATTGCTTCATTTGACCCTTGCTAAAGGTTTAGAAGACTACACTTCAAAACAATCTGCCACAAGCATCACATTGCAGGTTTGAGTAATTTATACTGATCACAAAGTTGCTATCATTATTCAATTTCTTAGTTTCTATTAAACAGATTAAGTAGTGTGCGGCTATTCTGCATTTTGACTTAATGGTCTCCGTTGATTCCCTTTTAATGCAAATTATAATTAAAATATTGAACATATCATCACCTAATAGTAGTAGCACTCCAGTTTACAACTTTATAATGGAACTACACTGTGTTACTAACTTCAGATTTATTAACTTTAACTTTTTGTAAGCAATGCTTGACTGTCATACCATGACTTAATTCTTTGCTTTCATATTACTTTAACATCTTAAATCCAAGGAACAAACTCTGTCAGGATCCATGCATGCGAAGAAAATCTACACCCTTTAAGAGAAATGCATTTTATAAGTTTGTACCAAGCTATCTTGCCATCTTCCTTTATTGCAAGCCAATTGCTTCAAAACTGTGTGATTTAGACACTTCCAGATAGTAACGTAGCAAATAATTTCACCAAATACCATACTTTTTCAACCACATGCAACCAAAAACAGTCACCAAAGCAAACGTAGTACATAACAATTCAGGCTTCCTAAAAACTGCAGTTTTTAGATTAAATGAAGCTGAGAACAACAACCCATAAGAAAATAATAGAGTTCTTACAATTAGGAACTATGCAAGGAAGAAACTTGAAGCCCTCATCATGAGCAGAAAGAGTTTGCCTCCAACCTGGATGACAATGGCATTCAAACAAGAGAGTACTATTCTGAGAAGGCTTGCAAGTTCCCTTTCCACATTCCACTTTTTTGCACACATCCTCTGAACACAACTCACAATGCAAACAGAACAGGAAGTCAAAACCAATTTGAGAAGTCTAAGCTACAAATCAATTTTAAAAAAAGAACTTGAGAAGATCCATAAGAAGAAAAGTCATGGAATCTCAAGCCCGTGAATCAAAAGCGACAAACACAGAATCCCAATAAAGAAATCCAATCCAATAAAATAAGTAGCAAAAAGAAAAAGGGACACTTGCACAAACCATATAATGGAGCGACCAGAGGACTTAGAGGAGATAGGAAATCACTTCTAACTGATGAAAGAGTGTGCAGAAGAAGAAAAGCAATGGCACTTGCGAAGGCCATGCTTTAACGCTGAAGATGAGAGAGAGAGAGAGTTAGGATTCAATTATATAATTAAATAAGTATATAATTATAAGGCGTTAGTGCTCTCCAACTACAATAGCTAACTTTTGTAACGCGGTTTTCTCAAGATTCTTTGGTATGAGAGCCTTTCACTGGAAACAAATGATGCGGGTGGTGATACCGACATTAGAGTGTTCCTAATCAAAGGGCCATCGCTTGGTCACCGAGAACTGCAGATAGCGTTTGTAGTGCACTTTTCCCAAAATTCTTATCACAGAGAGAGAGAGGATCAAAATAGCATGAAGATCGTGGCTATCTAACAGTTAGATACGTGCATCAAACAGTTAACTGTTTGAACCTACGAATGGTGGAAGTCAATAGTCGTTGAGGGTATTTTTCGCACAAAATTCTCCTTGTTTATATTTGAGTAATCCTACCAATTATACTGCTCCACGCAATCACATGACCAATTTGATTATTTAAGATGTCATGTTTATTGCTGTTTCAGCCTAGAACTAGAATGGATAACAAACGTTGATTGCGCTCCAATCTAAGAAAACAAGTACATCTCCCATCAATATTGGGTTTTAAATTTGTTCAAAGTGCATCTCAGATTTGAATTGGATGAGTGTTGCAGTCATAATTATATGCATATAATGATCTGTTAGTATATATGATTAGATGATAATGCATACAAAATACTACTATTATCAAAAGTCTCTCTGTTTTTCTTTTTTTAAAAATAATTGGAATTTATATTATTGTTTAACTAAGACTTATCGTATTCATAAAATAATTTAAAGATAATAAAAAGTAGCGCCAAAAAATTAATATTTAAAATAATTGAAGAGCGCGTTACAAAGTGATTAGTTTTAGTAGTTAAATTAATATTCAAAATCACTTATAAAAAAAATCAAAATCAAATCATTATATTTATGTAGAACCGTAGACCTAGAAATAGAATTTTGTGGAGGTGTACTGTTCTTGTTGACATGTCGTGTTGGTATCTACTTTCTAGTTTGTTTTTAGAGTCCCCTTTTGCCGTTGATCAAGTAGTCTACCAACAGCAACACGGCAAATATTTTCTCGGGTATTTTGGCTCCTTTCTCTTTCAATAATTAACTTTTGTTCAAAATAAATTAATACAAATTTGTAAACTCTTGAGAGTTTTAAGGATAGGCTACTAATTAAAGAACAAACGTCTGCATTGTATACCCAATCTTCCGAAGAAATAAAAAATTATTTACGTTGTCTAATAAGGTTATTGTGGATGCACCAAAATGACTTAACAAGACGTTTACGCAATTCATAATAATTAGTGTTTGGATTAGAGCTGCCAAACCATAATTTCAATCAATGGAGGGGAAAAGATTCTTTTACTTCAATTTTAAACTATTATTTGAGCGTCAAAATTGTGTTAAACAATAGTTTAATTATTTATGACTAAATTAGATCTGGGTGTCTTCGATAATAAAATTTGTAGATAATTTTATCCTTGCACCAATTCTATGTAAATCCAACTTCTACAGCTCAAGACATTCTTTAAACATTGTACCTATATCAAATCCCCAGTGGGAATAACGGCTCCAACTTCTTGATTCTTTTTCTCCTTTTTTTTTTTGGGAAAAATGTAAATTATATTAAACCTAAAATGATACAATAATAAACGAGACATACCTCACAGCTAGAGAAAATAAAAAATCTCTCTAATACAAGAAGACCTATACCAAGATGTTAAAACAAATGCAACAGGTGCGTTTGTCTATACATAAGAAACTTAATCTTGCTAATAACCTCTATTACATAAAATTGATAATCTTCAAAAATCAGTTTGTTCCTAGACAGTCAGATGCAGTAGAGTGTAATTGTTATAGCCAGACAACGTAATTTTTCTTGAACACCTGATGTGGATCTGCCCCTAATTAAAGAGTAAGTAATGCGCTGTAAAGAAGTGAAACGCCTGCGGAAAGGAGTCAAATCACGAATGTGAGCCCAAACTTGGAGAGATTTCCTGCAAGAAAAGAACAAATGATCATTTGACTCAGCCTCATTTGAACATAAAGGACAGAGGGAACCCTTGTGCAAAAAAACAACTTTGTCAAGAGTAAGCAGCTGGTTCCTTTTAACAAGCCACATAATGAAAGACATCTTAGGGGGATTGCTGGGTTCCATATAACAAAACACCAACTAACAGTAGGCTTGACACCTCTAATGTAACTTTGCCAACAAGCAATTGTTTATTGGTGCTCCAAGATTGAATCCTCTTTTTGGCCTCTTCTGTACTTAGCTCTTTGGAGATAATAAAGTTCCTTGTTTGAATGATTTTTTTTTATCAAAACTAAATCTGATGAAGAAGTATTGTAATTTCACACATCGCTCCCTCTGAATAATAATGGTAAACCCACCGAACACATAGAGAATCTTTCTTACAATGAAAGTTCCACATAATATGGGAAAGAAGCGCAAGGTTCCAGTCCTTGATTTGAATCTATTAGAATTAGCAAAGAGGACCACCATTTCAGGACAAAATTAATAAAATCTTACATTTTTTTTTACAAGAATACAAAATGTTACTTAAAACCAATAAATATTTTAAGAAAATTAAATAAATGAACCTTATTATTGATTGGAAAAGAGATATTATTATACACTAAAATGTTAAAAAAATAAAATACAGCACTTTTTTATAAATTACTTTTGCATAAGACCTATTTTAAAATTTGATTTAGGCCTAGAATTTAAAATTTGATTTAGCCCTATATAAATGATCAATTGCTTTTTTAAAAACTTATTATAGTTTTTTTGGGAACCTTGGACTCAAAGGAAATGTTTAACCTGGTGTAGGATAGGTTTGCCCTTGCCCGATAAGTATATTGCTTGCGAAGAGAAAATAGCTCAACAAACGTGGCCTTTTAAAAGTTCATCAGCATTGATGACGTTAGAAAAGATAATCGTTTTTTTCTTAAAGCAAGAAAAAGTAGTTATTGCCTTCTTGGGGGCTAGTGGGATAATCTCAATCTTTTCACGAGCATATATTACAATAGGGGAAATCCACCAATAGCTGAAAAGAGCAATCAATAATAAGAAAAATATGCGGCAAATTGCAATACTAGGTAGCCAGATACTTTGATATTTTTGTCCTTTGTACAAGACACGATATGCTGAAGCCAAATGAAATTAAGTCTTGATATGAGGTGAGGGCTGAACAGGGGTTCGACAATAAGGGCAATGGGGATGGGATGCAAGCCAGCGAAGAAGGCATGCTGAATGGTACTTATGGGAGCATGAAAGGTTCATAACCTGTTGCTCTAGCCCCAAATCTTCTAGGCACACGGCACACACTTTTCTATCTTTCTTCAACTTGTTCCCACGCAATAACCATGAACACTCTAATAACTTCCTACCTATTCCTCCATCCTTCTTCTCGTACCTGTTTTGGCTCACTTTTCCTTCTTTTCTTGGATTCTCACTTGACCTGTAATGTATTTATGTATTAAGCAACTCGGATAATTAATTAATATTCATTAGTATACACTCAAATAAGCCGAGCAATGGCCTTGCCATAAATTTAAATTCTTAGCTGTTAGGTTCACAAATCCTATCTCAATAACCACACATGATAAATTGTATTTGCATATAAAAAGTGTTTTTTATTCATTTATAATTAATTTGATAGTAAATTTGTCTCAATAAATGTAAATTAATTGACAATATATGTTAAACTCGTGGAAAGAAATTAGATTCGAATTCAATTTTTATATAATACATACATAGATAGATAGTAATAAAAAGTTTTAAGTGTAACCCTAAATTAACCTTTTAAGTATCCAAAGAATCAAATCTCAAAATATTTTGAAATTCCACCTAAAAGCCAAAAGTCATACTTATATATTTACCAAATATAGAAAGCAAAATTGATAAGGTTTAATTTTTTTTTATTTTTTATTTTACAATTTTGTAAAATTGATCAAACTTTTCATGTTCATGTATTTAAGATTCTCCCGAGTTTCAAAAGGACAGACATCACGTGGTGGGTGTATCTAAACAATAGTGTGCACATTGAAATATGCCTATTATGATATCGTATCTGCAGACCACAAGGAATCGTTATAGCTAGCTAGATAGAGTTTGATTGCCAAGAACCATGTCGAATCTAAAAAATAAAATCATGTGTGTGCACACAAGTAACTGGTGGAAAATGAAACCAAGTCTTAACAAATTAATACAGAAACTCAAGCTAATAGGAACAAAAGTTAACTAATTCACAAAATATATATACCTGTATGAGGAAAAGAAGTGTTCAAGCTTCTTGTGAAGCCTTTGTCTGGCCTTGAGAGCAGTTTCATCTAAGACTGTGAGTGGAATCCATGGTGGGTCGAATGATGACGATTCTCTTGGGTAATAGGAGTGTCGACATGTGGGAAGGTATTGGTGTTCATATCTATAGTTCTTCTCTGTTCTCTTCCTTGCAAGCAACCCAACACCAGGCAACCTACCAGCCATTAAATTCCTTTAGCTGCTTATTCTTATCTCAATTTTATGGCACCCCAAATAATGCATCCAAGTAGTATTAGATAGATGGTTACTTTGTGTTGTTGTGTCTGATGGATGATGATGGGTCAGTGGGAGTTTGTTTTGTCACCTCTTCCTAAATATCAAAAGTTAGAGGGCCCATTCAATTCTCATGAATCTAGCCGTTTCTAATGATTTCAATTATGTGCCATACATGTGCATTTTGTGACAGCTATGGCTGCCTTTTGGAGACCATGGAATGGAATGCAAGTGTCTTGTGTTGCGCCAATTTGGTAAATACTCTGCGAAGAAATTTTACTGGTTTAATCGGGAGAAGGATTTTTAGTGTCCACAAATGAAACACGAGATTCCTCAACTAGGCATGCGGGGTGTTCCAATGCAAATTCAAGGCAAAATGAACCTAAAAGCAAATGTTCTGAATCATTGGTAAAAATATTTTTGGCTCGAACGTAATTTTGTAATGGATTTTTAAACATACTCTTAATTGTTATTTGTTATGAAACTCGAGTTGCATCTTACTAACTTGATTGGGGAAAGTGAGAATAAAACATGTCTTTTTTTTTTTTTTTACTTGATTTCTTAGTGAGACTCATATCATGTAGGGAACTCAAAAATTACAACTTATAACACAGAAAAAAGTTGTAATCTCTTAACTATTATTTATATATTTATAAAAATTGTCTACTTTATTGTCACGTGGATGCTGGACAGTACGAAATTGTTTTTTTTTTTTTACTTCTTTCTTTTATTTTGTTTTGTTCAATTTGATTTTTTTTTTTTAAATCGTGCACGGCACTGGTGCACACCTAGTTTACTTCTTTCTTGATTTTTTTAGTGAGACCTGTGCCATGTAGGGAACTCAAAAATTACAACTTGTAACGCAGAGAAAAAAAGTTTTAATCTCTTAGCTGTTATTTTATATATTTATAAAAACTGTTCACCAACTTATTGATTGTCTCGTGTATGTTGGACAGTGCGAAATTGATGTTTTATTTTTTACTTCTCTTCTTTTCTTTTATTTTTTTAAAAATCATGCAAGACACAAGTTCACACCTAGTTATAGGCTTGTTTAGTTTTAAATCTAAACAGTTATATCAAATTTAAATTTAGCATAAAATTGGAAGATTTGTTTAAGTTATGCTGTCCCATTTAACCTATAATAATATTTTCACCATAACCTTCGAATAATTTCGAATTTTCTTTTGACACAAGAAAATTTACAACATTATATATTTCATATGAAATTGGTTTTATTTAATTTTATTTAGAAATAATCAAGCGGATTTTTGAATCACTGCCTAATTAAATTTGAGTTCAGACGAATTAAATAAAGGACTAGCGGTCCCAAGTTAAGCGCCTCTGCTTCTAAATCTTGGTTTTGGGGTCCGATGTTCATCTGAGTCCTACCTACTAACTACTAAGTTCCTGTTTAACGTGAAATAGTGTTTTGTTAAAGAGAAAAAAGGGTATGTAATAACAGTGTAAGTCATTCAATCGGATCACAAATTATCAGGTAAAATAAGTTTGTTGATAGGTGATTTTTAAAATAATTCAAACGATAAATTGATTATATAATATTTTATATCGTCAATATATAACTATGAAATTTTTTATTGTACATAAAATTATTTTTTTGTTTTTATTATTTCTGTCAACGTAATTATATATAAAATTTTCGTGTACAAATTTATTTTTTCTAAAACCTCAAATTTCTTCCTCTAGGTGTAAAATAATAGAAATTGTTAATAGTTTGTTGGCAATTATAATAAAAAAAAATACTTTTCCAAAAACTTATAAGAATAGAAATAGGAGGCCCATGTATGCTGTATTTTCAATTCAGCCCACTTGTCTTCTCTTCTTTTAGAGACCCAGTTTGTATTTTCTTATTGTTTCTTTTAGGACCTTTTTTTTTTTGTTTTTGAAGAAATATAGATTAATGTTTTTGAAGCACTATGGTCTATGACTCTATGGACTATGGTTGTTAAGTTTGTTGAAAAAAAAAAAAGTGCTCCCAGTTCCCACCGTCCATACCCTCCCTACGAATACGATTTTGTTTCCTCTGGGGTTGTGTTTGGTTTTGGTGGGAGGGGAGAAATAAAAGATAAATTTTATACCTTTGCTGTGAGATTTATATCTTTTACATTTTTTTTTTCATTCTCTTTATTTTTCCCAATTTGTCTAAGGTTCTTCCATCACATTCGTCCTTTCTAACTAACTTGTTAGACTCATATTCGGCAACTGAATCCAAGTCATAGAGTGTCTTTCATTACTCAGATATGTTGCCTTTCTGTGAACTCTTTAACACAACACTACTTTAGCTTAGATTTGTTGTGGGTGTTTTGGGTAAGCTCGTTTGAGTTGTTGTTGGCAAGTGCTAATCGAGAAGGAATAACAAATGAGAAAAGAAAAGTTTAGGTTTTATCATTTTTTTAATACTAGGAGAAATTATAATCATTTAACAAACATAGTAATATAAATAAGAGGGGAAAAGTGAAAAGAAAATTATAGGATATTTAATACAAGTTCAAGAATTATACTGTGAGATAAAATTTCAATTTTAAATGAAGAGAGGTAACAAAGACACCTAAGGAACAACAATCTTCAAGAATTGGCACTTGGATCTGATGCTAGCATGCATTATTTTTATTTCATTCCAACTTGTACTCATTTTGAATGAAATATACAAGTTATTTGCCTTCAAATAAAAAAAAAAATGGCATTTGGCACTTCCTGTTTTTACGGTACAGAAATTTTGGGGTATGGATATTTAATTGGAATTTATCTTCACAAATTGAGACTTCCAATTGCCAAGTGACCGTTAACAACATTCTCATTTGCTTAGGAACGAGTAGAACAGATGATATTCCAGCACCAACCTTGAAAGATGCAATTCGTGGCAGAGAAATAGCTTGAAATGCTTGTTGACATAACCATAACCTAGTGAGTTGTCTCTAACATAAATTACATGAAAATGACGCAACAACCTTACAGCACATACAGGCCACCAACGTAATTGTGTTGCTATATGAATACGACTAAACTGTTAGATCGTGACAACTATTGAGGCATGAAGAAAATGAAAGCTGTGGATTCCTATCAAGATTGCTACAATGTGGTCATAGATTGCTGGGCTTTAAACGAGGCTTATCTTCAGTGCTCTAGTTTTTTTCTATTCAAACTTTTATTCTCTAGGAGGCTACGAGTGCAGTTTGCTTACTGTGCGCTCAACCCATTGTCAGCACAGGGTGTTTTTTCTGCACTTCCCATATTACCTCGGAAATGACCATTCCGAAAGTATGTAAAGTACAAGAAACAATTTGGGAAGTGCAGGAAATAATATTGCCGTGAGCACACTAGAGTATCCTACATATAGTTAATCAAACAACCTTGACTTATAAGCAAGCGTATCATCATAGCATTCACAAACACATGCACAGTAGATTATTGCATGATCTCGAACAATGAATTTTCGACCAATTTTTGTGTGACATATTATTCACTTTATGTAACACATAAATTTATGGAAAAAAAAATTAATAACATTTCACATAAAGATTAGTTAGAATCACTTAGCCTCAAACTATATAATAATTTCTTGGATAAATGTTGAGATGGAGAATCAAACTTTAGACAGTATTATCATATCCAAGTTTTGAGAAGTTGCTTGAGTCGCTGCCAAATGAATGACAATACACGTTTTGGTTGCACATTACAAAGTTCCACACCAGGACTCTCAAACCTACATCCTCTTAATACCAAAGTTTGTAATATAACTCAAACACCAAACGTTTTACTCCGATAATATTGTCTGAAGTTTGATTATACTTATTCATGTCTTAGATTGTACATATATACGCCACAAAATCGTTCCCAGATTTTGAATACAACTCATGACTCCGTATGAGACCGTATCAGTATTGCCAGAAATAGAACTCCATTTAAAGAGGCCAAAGCTAAGGTTTAACATGCCTATTCCCAATTGCAAAAAATGGATTCATAAATGGAGTGAATCCAACATAATCTGAGAGCATTGACAACAAAAAAGGAATTCAAGATATTAACATCTCACCATTCGGAATGTACTAAAAGTTTTCATTTTTGTTTTGCTTAGAGCCCAGAAGACAATCATGGTTTCTTTGGTTATACTTCTCTAATTTTTATTTAAAACTTTGTCACATAGTCAAGTTAGGTAACAGGTCTAAACTGCAAACTTTTATTTTCTGTTTTTTTTTTTTTCCTGTTCTTTATCCTCCCTCCCTTTTGACAAAATTTATCAATGAAGCACATTACTTGGTAGTTTCTCGAGGGGAAAGAATAACAAAAAAGTGAAGCATGCGCTGGCAGTAGTACAAGGACCATAAATATAAGCAAAAAGTTTAAAGGAATCAAAGGATTTATCTCCAATTAAACCTCTTTCATATGCACTGCTATATCCTTTGAAATCCATGTGAACAGCACTAGAACCATTAAGATATTCTCTTCAATACTTCTACCTCGTAATTTTGTACTCTAAGGCTATGTTTGGTTGAGTTGAGAAGCCCTAAACCTTAGTCGAAAAAGTAAAATTGAAAAAAGCCCTTTGTTTGATTTTCAGTTGGATCTTATTGTAAATTAAGCTTTGCCTTAAGACTCAGTTTGAAATGGAAGAAGAATTTTGCTTTTGCTAATTCAATATACAAAATGAAGTTCATTTGAGCTTAAATTTGCAAATTTTAATCAAAACATGTACCAAACCATGTAAGAAACAAGCTTCTAGTTTGTGTTTTCTTTAATCAAAACAAGTAATAAACCATGTAAGAAACAAGCTTCTAATTTGTGTTTTCTTCCATTTTGCTTTTTTGAATAAAGTATTACGTGATGAATAACAGAATGTCTTTGAAGGGATGTGGACTGTATTCCACATGTGGAGCAATCAAGGTAGAAGAGAACTGAAAACTATAGAGACTCCTATAGGCCCCACCTAGAGGATCTGCTGCATCAGAGATCATATTAATTAAATTTTTTTAGATATTGATGTTGTAAACGTGTCTCTACACGTTTTATGTCAACTCCTCAAATTTATATCTTTTCCTTCATCAGATTATGTAAGAACTTTCCAAGAAAATACATCATTGCTGTCCTATGATCAACAGATCAAGTTCATCACTTGTTTTGGGTTGGATTCGTTGAATCATTATTGATTAATATTTTAACCATAAAAGACAACCTTCTTCACTAGCTTATCACCAATCAAATTATTTTGTGTTCTGTTTTTGTCTCCTCCGTCTTCTTATAAAGTATTAATATGATGTTCGATTAAGTTGAATATCCTAGGACCATATTTGATGGAGTTACTGATATTACTCCATACTTTTACCTTGTTTCAGTTAAAGTCAATTGTATATTAGTCTATTTGAAACAATGCACAACTACTAGGGATGGTTTGGATAGGAAATTCACTTGTTTTAAATAAATATCTGCACTATGAATTGTCCTTCACAATTTACAAGGATTAAGGATAGATAAAGTCATAGGTGAAGTTATTTGTTCAACTAAAACGATGATTAAGGAATCAAGTAGAGAATTAGAGAAGGAAATGAGCCAAATCCCAAGGCGGTGTTTCCCCTAAACAGAACACCTAGTCAAATGGGGAGCATATAAACATGGCATGTGACTGCCAACTCGTTGTTTGTTTATGAAAAGATGTCATTGAAAACAATGCAAATCACCAGTCTATGATGGGTAAGATGGGGTATAGCCCTATTAATTTTATATTCATGTATTTGTATAAGCATTAAGCAACCACTGGCTACCTTTTGCTGGAATACATTATTTGCTTGCAATTTATCAAACATTAATCATAATTTTATTCATTCGTTTACAGCATATATGTCATTAGCCAAGTAAGATGCGGATAATGCAAAGAGTATAAGATGAATTGAGTGGTTAAGGAAGAAGAGAAGGGGAATAGATAGTGGGTTTAATCTCTCTTACTAACAAAAAACTAACAATCAACAACTAATATTTATAGATAAAAAAATGCAGATAATGTCTCATATTTGTACCATAGAACATGGAATTTTCACTTTCTTATATCAATTTCTTAATATGAAAAATCCACCCATTATAAGCTGTAATCGTATACTTCCTTTCTCAATAGAATTTTGACACATGGATCAAACACTTCACTACATTTAGTCACCACCTAAGCCAACCAATTCAGCAGCTTAATAAACGTTGGTGTCAGGGGCCCTCTGACTCATGACTACTAGCATGAATAGTCTGAAATTGTAAAATAATTTGATTTGACTACTTAAAATCTGTAACAGTGCTTGCTTAAGTTCATTTATGTAGTTCTCCAAGTTCATTAAACAATCTTGCAGGGAACCATTAACACATTCTGCTCAACACATACCATAAAAGCTCTTGAACCTATTTAGCCTTTGGTTATAGGAAATGTAAAAGATAGATGACTTCTTGCAAGGGCACGGTATCAGGACAAAATAGTAGTAAGTAGAAAAGTGGTTAACAAAAGCAAACACTAGAATATTTAACTCTAGTTCTTAACTACACAGATAAGATGGGCACGTGCACATCCTCAGGACCCCTACTCAATCATTTATTATTGGATCCTGTAAGGTCTTTTAACTTTCTTTAGTTCATGACCCCTGTAATGGACCCTCAACAAGACACTCTCCTACCCAAATATGAGTATTTTACACGGATGCTGCATGTTCTTGATCTATTATCACATGGTTTCTGATCCATCCCATCCCATATTAACCGACACTGAAATCACCAAAACACCCTTGGTATCCACTCAAGAGGGTCACTTACCTTTAGGGACAGCATGGGAACTGAAAATTCTTTTCCACTTTAGACTTTGGAGGGCAAGGAATCTTGTTATCTTAATCTGTAACAGTTACTTAGAGCATCCTCTTTGCTTTATTTCTCACAACCAGGCCTTACCTGTTACTACATGGCATAGGGAGAGACCCCCCAAAGTAACATATTCTCAAAAAATGGTGGTTAGTATTTAGTACGGAAAATATGTGATGAGACAGCGAGTTTAGGCTGTAAAATAGCGTTATCTATTTTTAATAAGCGGGGCCATATAAAGTTGAAAGCAACTTAACAAACTGTAGACATGAAGAGATCTACATACAAATCATTTTCTGTTACTTTCTTTAAAGTTGTTGCTACTTGCTAGTATCCAATATTAGCTTACTACTAGGGTGTTTGAAAGAGATGGGGAAGACAGGCAAATGGCTTAGAAACTTGTTGACAGGTAAGAAAGACAAGGAAAAAGAGAAGGGAAAATCTACAACCAACCTGAATTGTTCTTCAAATGGAACAGAAAACTCAACCACTCCAACTTGCACAACCCCAAAGGAGAAAAAGAGATGGAGTTTTAGAAGATCATCAGCCTCAGCCACTACTGCCACAACCACACCACCAACAACTTCCAAGGAATTGAATTTTGTAGAAACAAATGTGACTGTTTCACAGACGGTGCAAACTGACACTGATATTCAGAATGAGCAGAGGAAGCATGCCATGGCTGTGGCTGCTGCCACTGCAGTAGCAGCTGATGCTGCAGTGGCAGCTGCTCAGGCTGTAGCTGCTGTGATCCGTTTGACTTCTGCTTCCAATGGAACATCTAAAAGCATTGAAGAGGCTGCTGCCATCAAAATCCAATCTTCCTTTCGCTCTCACCTGGTATTTCACTTTCTAAGGAATCGAGTTTTGTCTTTGAGAATTAATGCTGTTGGTATTTGAGTATGTGAATGAGTGATATGATATATGTGTTGATGTTTCTATGTCAGGCAAGAAAAGCATTGTGTGCTCTAAGAGGATTAGTGAAGTTGCAGGCACTAGTAAGGGGTCACTTGGTGAGAAAACAAGCCAAGGCAACACTGAGATGCATGCAGGCTTTGGTGACAGCACAAGTCAGAGCTCGTGCTCAGAGGATCCAAATGGGGTCTGAAGGAAACCCTAATCAAAAGCACAGAAATGCCACGGAGGATAATTTGTTCAGGCATATATATAATGTTAGTTTCATGACTTCTCTCAATTATCTTTTGATAGTAACATGATTGTTGAAAATGAAATTTCCAGCATTCATGTGATTTATATAATATATATGATGATGTGAAATCTTTTGTTTATTTGCAGTATCTTTCAGCATGATAAAAAAAATTTATAGGGAAAGAAAGTAACAAATATAATTTTGAATTATATTTTAAAGCACTCTAGGAAATGTTGTTATATGTGGAATATGATGTCATTGATATGGAACATGGGTTTTGTGCTTCTAGGAAATGGACAGAGGCTTGGAAGACAACATCAAGATTGTAGAAATGGATGTTTGTGAATCAAAAGGTAACTCCATAAGCAGAAACAGCAGTGTATGTCATCATGGACATGAAGAACAATATGACAACAGATTTTCCACACATTATTCAACAAACGGTTTCTACTCAAAGGAAGAAAATTACAAGGTATCACCGGCTCCATCAGCATTGACAGAGTTGAGTCCAAGAACCTGCAGTGGCCATTTTGAGGACTCTTTCAGCACAGCACAAAGCAGTCCTCACCCTCAGTTCTACTCTGCAGTGTCAAGAACAGAAGATTCAAAGCACCATTTTGCTTTCCCTAGGCCAGCTTATGCAGAATCTATGTCCTATGACTACCCTTTGTTCCCAAATTACATGGCTAACACTGAATCATCAAGGGCCAAAGTCAGATCACACAGTGCACCAAAACAAAGACCAGATTCATTCGAGAGGCAACCGAGCCGGCGAAGAGCTTCAGTTGAGGGAAGAAATGTCCCAAGGCCAGTGAGGATGCAAAGATCATCTTCACATATGGGTGCCACTGCCCATAACTACCATTATCCTTGGTCAATCAAGCTTGATAGATCCGCAGTTTCACTCAAAGACAGTGAATGTGGCTCTGCAAGTACAGTGCTCACTAACACTAATTATTGCAGATCACTTGTTGCATATGACGTGAGTACTTACCATCTCTCATACCACAAGTTTTCATCATAAAAATTTAATACTAGAGATGAACAAGAATAATCATTAAGAGTAAACATGTTTATTGTTTAATAGTATATGTGTGTGTGTAGTCTTCATATCACTTAATTAGTAACATTATTGTTTATTGGATCTGACTATGTTTTTTCGTTGCTTGCTTTGACTGTAGCCACGTGGAGATAGGTACTGACTACTGAGAAAGTGCACCTTGTGCTACGCCAAATAGTAGTCACTTTGCAAGAACACCAAAATCTAGAGTTGAGAGTTTCAGTTTGCTGAGTTTTTCTCCTTTTAGATTTCAAAACAAAATAATAACTCTGGTTTTACAATAAAGAGTTGTTGCGAGGGATTGATTGAAGTCCAATGATTGTAGAGATTCTTCTTCTATTCGTTGTCTGCCATGTTTGTGGATTGCTTTGTAATAAAACATTGTAACGGGTTTTGGTCTGTATAAATTTTACTAAGTGAGATATTAACAATGTGAGCAATGATATTTGTGATAACAATTCATAAAGGCCGTCGAATGCTAATACATTGTTCTTTAAAACCCAGATAGTTATGTAACTAATTTCCATGTTGATTTACCGCACTAACTTTGGCAGACCAATGGCAATAAACCAGATTGCCCTTTATTTTAATTTTCACTCAGCATAGCGATGTTCAGCCAATACCTTGATTCTCCTCATCAAAGTCATTATTATGCAGCACTTCATATACTTAGGTATATCAAGGGTTGTCCAGGGAAAGGTCTTTTCTTCTCTTCCACTAATGGTCTTAAGCTCACGGCCTTTAGTGATTCGGACTGGGCAGCTTGTCCGGATACCAGAAAATCTATCACTGGTTATTGTGTATTTCTTGGTCCTTCTTTGATTTCATGGAAGTCTAAGAAGCAACCTACAGTTTCAAGAAGTTCAAGTGAAGCTGAGTATAGAGCACTCACAGATACTGCATGTGAAGTTCGGTGGCTGCAGTACCTTCTTATTGATTTACATCATTCTGCATCTCTTCCAATTTACTTATATTGCGACAATCAATCCGCCATCAAAATTGCCCAAAATCCAACTTTCCATGAAAGGACCAAACACATAGAGATTGATTGCCACTTAATTAGAGAGAAAGTACAAAATGGAATCATTCATCTCATGCCTATTGCCTCCAAGGATCAATTGGCTGATATTCACACCAAGGCTCTTCCATTTCCTAGCTTTTCCACTCTTCTTTCCAAGCTGAATATGGTTGATATCCATAATCCAGCTTGAGGGGGGCGGTTAGAATAAGCCAATATTTTACTGTACAACTAACTCTGCATTTGTTACTTGTATAAATAGGGAATTATTCCCCAATCAATAATAGAGCTCATTTTCACAAATCTAACAATTGGTATAGGCTGTGGTAACAATTACAGCTTCATGCTGCACATTTGCATAACCAATGGCATCATAGTTGAACCAAATGCAGATGTCTAATCTACATGTACATCACAAGTTCAGGGTATAAAAATATGAGCACGTCACCTTCAAGAAATGCATACAAGAAGCTCATAGTCAAGCTATTTACACATTAAACAAATTGGAAAATGTAATCAAATTTGAAATTACGAGGCAAGTAGTGTAACAAGTGTAAAAAGACTCAATAGTCAAAAGACTTCCTTAATCTTCCCTTGCACGAGTGATAGAAGTGCTTGGAATCTCAATCTGTTCTGGAACAAAAAGGTTGAAACATTTAGTCACACGTTTAACAAAAATGGTTTAAGTTTCATTGACTTTATTTTTTCTTCATACTTTAAAACTCCTTTTAATGTGTTCCTTCTATTCCTCAAGACCATCCCTTGTGGCCCATCAATTATATATATCAGATTATTCTAGGGTAGGGGTAGGGGCATGTTTCCTTAATTATATAACAAAAACGCTATGTAGTTGTTAATCGAGTGCAGTTTAAGTTTATAACTTTGTACTCGGCTCTAAAGATTTTGATGACAATTGTCGTGTATAAAATAAAAGTGAGTTGAAAGATTCTTATGCTATCTACCACTTCCAACTAATAATGTATACAAATTAAGTCAAAAGAAAGAGAAACAAATACTATCAATGTCAATTATCGAAGCCTTTTCATCCTAAGGTATTTCACTTCCCATATTAGTTTTCGCTTTTCTTATTCAATTTTTCACCTACTTTATGTTTACCGAGCCCATATATGATATATCAATCTGCCTCAAACTTCCATACCCTTTTAGCATGATTTTATAAAATTCTTTTACTTATAATTGTTTATTGACATGCTTTTAATTAGAAATTTTTAATACGAAGACTTTAGTGATATAGCTTACATCGTGTTGTTTGTGTTTTACTTAGTCTAAGTCGTTCTGCTATGGTACATTGACTTCATGGAAGCAACATTCTAGAAAACCTACGCCACTATACGCCAGCTTTTCTATTATGCCCTTGTAATTTTCGATCTCTTGTTTTTTTTTTTTTTTTAAACAATACTAATACTTTATATATAGTTTACCCTGATATCTAAGTTTCCCTAAATAATAACATGATAACGCTTTATCCATTGGTCTCTTTTGTTATCATACACTTCAAAAAACTTAAGAATTTTTTTTATAGGGATTAAAAAGGTGTCATACTTTTAATGATAAAAATTATATTTAAGAAAAAATATTATTTGAGATTATATATGGACGGCAATTTAACATATGTTATATGTATATAGCAGTGCAATCTTCCTATAGCAAATTATTATATAAATGTCAATAGATATGATGTACTGATGTAGTTGGTTCGCTGGTGTTTATCTTTTTTCTTCTATTCCACTTAATTTTTAATAAAATAAAACTATGAGAAGTAATATCTTCCTTGGCTATCTAGTTGTTTGACTTTGATCGGCTACATCCTTTATGATAAGTTTCATATTAATTACAAAGTGGGATAAATTAATAAAACGGGTTTCATATCACGAGAAAATGATTTCCTTATAGATTTTTTTTTCTTAAATTTCAAGCATGCTAGAATAGACCATGTAGCTAAGTTTTATTCTGATATTGAATCTTATTACCTACTCGGCTACTCTACCGTCTTAAGTCTAACTTATTATGAAGACTTGGTTTCATTAGTTTCACTATGATTTTGAAATAAATTGAATTATATAAAATTTTAGTTAACGACACCTCTATATATGTCACTTGAATTACATGAAATGGTGGTCACATTGAATATAACAAGGCAACAAATGTAGCAACTAGCAAGTCTATTACTCTAATTAATTTGCTGAAGGAAGAAATGAAAAGACTGAAAGGTACTTGAACAGTAGGGACACATGGAATTGGAGAGTGCTAATTGAACGTAAAAACGATCTAATCAGTTCTAGCCTATCAACCTCATGCTTTGCTTTCAGACACAGCATAAACATTTGTTGACTTTCGGCACACATTCACTGTATCATGGGGGTTCTATCAGAGATATCATTGTTCATCTACACATAATAATGACCATTAAGAATGTGATCATTTAATAACGCTAAAAAACCTTGTTTTTTTATTTGATTTTTCTAAAATGAATGAGATTATGTGTACGTGAGAATGTGAGAACTTATTTATTTACTCATCTTCTCTCACCTTGAAAAAGTAAAATTCTTTTCTTTATTCATATGGAAAAAACAAAATGACATTTTTAAGAGTACTTTATAAGAAATATTCATTAGATAGCACTTCTTTAATTTTAAGTTTAGTTATCCTTTATATAACATTTTCTTAGCCTCATAGGCCTATTTATTTATAACAGGAATATAATTAATCACCTATAGCTTTTGGGAAGCAAGTTGTTTTTTTTTTTTTACAGCAGCTGGTTGTTGTTGTACTTATGGGCTTTGAATTTAGAATCTAAACTAAAATGTTTACACTAATGGTTTACTCCAGATAACATAACAATAAATTGATAGTATATAATTATAATATATATAACTTAATCCGGAAATTTCTTAGCAAATAGTTTATCTCACAACCAATGTGAAAATATGCCCGGCCCTTTTGCTAGGTCAATACAATGCAACGGAGATTCAATTTGCTAATGGCTAGTTTTGTAGTCAAAGGGAATAATTAAACATATATATTTGCTTATAAAAATAGGCAAAATATGGTAAAAAAAAAAACCGTGTTTTGGGTGAGATCAGCCTCCAAATTCCTTCCAGCCACCAACAAACGTCAGCATTTGCTATCGTTTACAATGCATGCCAGTTCATTGCCAATTTGCCACGATGTATTACTATTAGAAAAAGTGTATACAGAATATAAGAAAGGAACAAGTAATACTTTGTTTCTAGCATCTTGAACTATGATTATAGTTTTTTGCTGAAACGAACTAGGATCATAGTCATACTAATATATATGGGTGCATTGAAAAGGTCATACTAATATATATGGGTGCATTGAAAAGGTCATACTAATATATAGTGGCGTTACTCCATATTAGGCTATTAGCGATTTGCTTCCGACGTCGAATAAATTTTAAAAAACGAAAAACCGGACAAACATAAGTTACATAACAGTAAAAATGGATCACGAATTCACGATAAAAAAAAAAGGACAGAACTTGATATAACTAATGTTTAAAATAAGCTGTTTACTAATTTTTCAAGAACTAAAAATGCTAATTAATATAAAAAAACATTAAAAAATCATATAAAAAAGAACTTTAAAAAAAAAACACGTCCTGAATCCATTCGTATAGCTAAAATTTAAATTCAATTTGAGACCTTTCATGAAAGATGGAGAAACTAGCAAAAGCCTTTTGAACCTTTTTTGAAGAATCAAACTGAACAGGCCAGGATTGTCACTGATGAATATGTAGCCTTTTGAACCTAATTTAGGAATAACTTGATCGAGTTAAATATAAAGAAGATTATAATATAAGCATTAGGAAACAAACTCTTAACACAAAAAGTGAGAAAATAATGTACCTAGAAATAGCTAGGGGGAGATTAAATTAGAAATTAAATTATAGAAAGCAACAATGTCTATGTCTAAGTCACACTCGTCATTATACCAATATAAAAGTCATAAATATCAAAAGCTGTTTAGAATTCAGATGTCATGTAGTAGTCCATGTAAATGTCTCACCAAAACAATGCCCCATTATTTTATGAGTAATGTCAATTTGCATCTCACCAAACTTCCGAAATTTCCCCAACAGCTTGATATATATATAAATCCAAGTTCCATCCCATGAGACATAGAATCAGTAGTAAACAACAAAAGGAAAAAAAAAAACTCTTGATCATTATTAATGGCCTCTCATTCCCCAAAGAGAGAAGGCCCTTATTATCTTAATATTGTACTATTCCTTACCATTCTCATCTCCATCATCAACCCTTCACACCAAGACCCTTCTTCCCCTCTCCCCCCAATAAACCCAAGACTCACCAAAGCCTACACAGCACTCCAAGCATGGAAACACAAGATCACCTCAGACCCCAAAAACTTCACCTTAAACTGGTGTGGCCCCAATGTTTGCAACTACACTGGCATATACTGTGCACCAGCCCTAGATGATCCTCACATCTACACTGTTGCTGGAGTTGACCTAAACCATGCCACCATATCTGGCTCATTGCCAGAAGAACTTGGCCTCTTAACTGACCTATCACTTCTCCACATAAACTCCAACCGTTTCTGTGGTTCTCTTCCCACTAGCTTCGACAAACTTCACCTCCTCCATGAACTTGACATCAGCAACAACCAATTCTCGGGACCATTCCCCGAAGTTGTTCTTTGCATCCCTAACTTAAAATACTTGGATATCAGATTCAACAACTTCCACGGCAACGTTCCCTCGCGCCTCTTCGATGTCAAACTCGATGCACTTTTCATCAACAACAACAATTTCCAATTCTCGTTGCCCAATAATTTCGGGAACAGTACTGCTTCTGTGGTCGTGTTTGCGAACAATGACCTAAAAGGGTGTCTTCCTTCGAGTTTGGTTAAAATGAAGGGTACCCTTAACGAGATTATCATCACCAACAGTGGCTTAACGGGGTGTTTGCCTAGTGAGATAGGGGATTTGGACATGGTCACGGTGTTTGATGTGAGCTTCAACAAGTTGGTTGGAGAACTGCCTGAGTCATTGGGAAGAATGAAGAAGTTGGAGCAGCTGAATGTGGCGAATAACGAGTTGTCTGGTGAGATTCCTGAGAGTGTTTGCATGTTGCCGAGGTTGGAGAATTTCACGTACTCTTATAACTACTTCTGCAGTGAGTCACCAACGTGTCTCAAGTTGAAGGATAAGGATGATACCAAGAATTGTATTCCTTATAGGCCATTGCAAAGGTCACTGGATGAGTGTAAGGCTTTTTATGCACATCCTGTTCATTGTAGTGCCTTTGGTTGTGCATCGCCGCCGCCGCCACCTCCTCCTCCTCCGCCGCCGCCGCCACCGGCAACTTACCACCACTATCCCTGAGGAGCCATGGCAGAAATATAAGTTTGTAATATTTAATTTGCTTTTTTTTGTTCTGAGTTTGTTTCTCTATTTTTTGGGGATGTGAAGATTAGTTCGGTGAATATCATGATTACAATATTTAGTTTTCCTTTTTGGTGATACGTTTACATTGTAAAAAAAAAAGGTGTGAAAATTAGCTATTTCCACTATTCATTTGAAACTTGTTTAAAGGAGGTTAGGTTTGGTTTGAGAACGTTTGGGTTGTTATGGGTCGTGACATATATTCTCTAGTTACTGACGACAACAAAAAAATGTTAAAGAAGGACTATCAATAGTATCTATTTTTTCTGCACGAGTGGAAAAGAAAGTTGAATTCTATTGTTACCTTTTCAAATTTGTTCCTCGCTGTAATAATAACTATGAAGGGAAATTTGTTGAAAACGATGTGAGGAGGATCGGAAATTCGTGATCGTGATATCCAAACTATCATTTTAGAGGTGGAAAACTAATACTTTTGCTGTGGAAATTGATTTATAGTATGAAAAATTTTAAACGAAAGAAATTCGACGAAGAAACTAGGTCTGAGTTCTCTGCTACTTTCTTCTTATTTGTTTTACTTAATCTGTTATGTTGTTTTCAATAACAAGTGGATATATATATATATATATATATATATATATATATATATATATATATATATATTATATTTCATCATAATTTTCATGTAAGATTTCTTTGTACTAAATAGCTTATTGTTTTGCTATTCGAAACAAATTTATCCCTTGCCTAGTCAATGACAACGATTTATCTTTATATTATAAATGTCGGATGGTGAGTCGTTATCAGTTTGTATATCACTAGTAATTGTCAATGTTTCTTTTCTTTTATATATATTTAAGCGAACTAATTCAGATATGACATAATTTAAATTTAATCTCGTCAAATAATTCTAAAACTTTGTAAGCCAAATACTCAGACTAACACTAAATATTTCTAAGGCTTTTTCTCCCATAATTAATTAGAAATGCATAATAAGACACTTTCTTTCTTTTTGTGTTTTTCAGGAATATGTTAATCTTGCAACTTTTATTATATTATAGTTTTATACTTACCCTGAGCTATTTGAAGTTTGAATCGATTACTACATTTAAGAGTTAATAAATATATAAAAATGATAAATACAAATGTAAGTTATTGTCTGTGATTATCAAAAGTGGTGTAATAAAACTGATTGGGAATATTAGTCCAGTTTTGTAAAATTTTACTATATATTGTTGACCTTTACAGAGAAATATTGAGCATTGCATGCATGTCATGTGGCTGAGATTTGATTAGAAGGTTATAATTTGTTATTATTTCTTTTTAAATAATGCTTCAGATTCTTTTAAATTATTTATCTATACACTTGTAATAAAATTATTTATTGAAAAGACTACTTTTGAAAAAAAAATATCTCCTTTTTCATTTTCAAGTAGATCTCTTGCTCTCTTTTTTTAATCAGCAAGTATATCTCTTACTCTGTTTCTTATTCTTTCTTTTTTTATTTTTTATTTATCAGGAATATTTTTTATTTGAGCAAAAATCACTTCTTCTCATTTTATTAATTTTTATATATTTCTATTATATTAAATGATCTAAAATCCTATTTAATTTCATGTTATTTTCTCTTTTATTTAAGCTCTTTCTTTTTTTTATACTTTTTTCTTTTCATTTTGTTTCAAACCGAGTAATGATTTGACTATGTGGAATAGAAAGTGGTTGATTTAGTCAATTTGAAATTTTCACATAATAAATGCATTTTGTTTGGTAGTTGTTGGCCTTTGAAGCCAATAAGCCATGTTTGCATCCCAGATTATTTTCGGAAGAAAAGTTGATAATTAAGGGGTATAAATATTAGGATGGCAAAATCGATCCAAATCTTATGAATATTCGTAAATGGAAACGGTACTTATTCGCTTTATTGAGTTATTGAAGATAAGAATGAGTGAGGATATTTAATTTCAATTTTTTTTTGGAATGAATCCATATATATATATATATAGTTTTACATTATGGATATATGTGAATATATCATATATGTGTGTGACTATATATACGTATATTCAAAATCAAACTGATTTATTTTAGATTTATTTGGATGATTTTTTTTCTCATACCCATGGATTTGGTGAGGTTTCAGATTTGTGTTCTTGAAATTGAACCAAATTTCAACATTTATCTTAACTCATATATTATTTTTAATATTATTGAGTTTTATAATATTTTATAGTGTTATGTATATGAAATTTATACAATCTATACCATTTTTTTTAGATAACTTTTTAAATATATGTTTAATTCAAAATGAATATAATTTTGATAGATTTTTATTGTAGAAGATTTAACATATTAATGAGTTTTTTAAATTGTTATTATTATTTTTAATGTAATTTAATTTAAAAAATGAAAATAAAGTATATAAATTTTAATGAAAACCACAAAAATGAAATTAAACTAAATCATAAAATATTAGTTTGGTTTGATTTTTATTTAAATCAAACTACATATATTTTTTAAATTTGATTCAAATTAATTTTTAATTATTAATATAATCAAATCGAATGACAAACACTCATAATCATATGTAATAGGAAGGAAAAAGGTACATAAAAGAAAATGTGGGTGAGCTATTATTGTGATTTTGAAATTACATTTACACCCACAGCTGTTTTACATACTTCATCTGCGGCCACAATATGGAGTAGGGTTTTAGTTTTTCTATCACACCAAGTTTTCGGTTTTATGGGCTTATATATCAAATAAATTTAAATTAATATTTTTAATTAATTATATAGTTCAAAATATTTTTAGCTTATTAATTATTATTTTAAGTTTATTTAATCTATTCTAAACTAGTATTTTTGTCTATATGAATGCATGGGATAAATATTTATTTTTATATAATTATATCTATAATTCATAATAAATAAGTATTTTTAAATTTATAAATTAAATTATAATTAAAATTTATAATAAATAAATATTTAAATATATAAATTATATTTTAGGGTTTTAAAAAGAAGAAGAATTGGTGTATGTGCGTTAATTGATTAATTGAAATGTGTTTTAGATGGAAAAGGTTGTGGGATAACAATAGGATAGTAATTTGACTTTTGTTTTATTGTTGGTATTATGCATCTTATTCTTATTTAATTAAGTTAGACTCAGTTAAAAGGTAGCAATGTCAACTTATCACATTTTATTGACCTCTCAACACCTCAATCGGAATATAATTTTTATTAGTATTGGAATCTCATTTGTGGTTATTCAAAGTGTGTTCTAAAAGTAAGTTTTTGAAATATTAAAAATTTGAGTTATAGAAATTAAATCTTAAAAGAGACTTCTTAAATATATATATATATATATATATATATATATATATATATATATATATAATTTTTATATTTTTAAAATTAATTTATGAAATGATAAAGTGAAAATCATACAAAAAATATTACTATTAGAATACAAGTTACTGTATAAAAAAGAGAGGATGCAAAGAGAAAATAGAGGTGGAATAGAATCCCCTGGAAAGTAATAGTAGACTTGTCGGGCCTGATGGAAATTATAATGTACGTGAAGTTGGGCTTAGGCATGATTGGGCTATCACTTGTTGTGGGATCCTATGATTTCAGCATGCAACAAACTATTTTTTAAAAAAATAAATCAATTGTAGCAAAGCAAAATGTTTTCCAGAGTTGTGTCTTCTAATTATTATTTGCTTTGTTGGGGATATTGAAATTTTTTTTATAGAAAAACTGAAACTCTAAAATTTTCAAATAATTTGGATCAGTTTGTTTAAACTTATTTAATGAAAAATATATTTATTTTGATAAAATAAACAAATTTCTACTTATCTTAAGAATTAAATCCTATCTGTTTATAAAAAAATATTTTTTTATTAAGTTTTAAAAAACTTACCCTTTATGTACCTTATAACTGCGTATGATTATTTTCCGAGTGTAACTTAAGATTCTTAATTTAAAAATAGCAAATTTTGATTTAAAATAGGCTTTCCTAAACGGGCTTTACAATCTTCAGATGAGGTCCATGAAATTGGGCCCAGGTCCAGGCCCATGAATGTTGGCATCAGAAAAACCCTAAATTATTCACACTGAAGATAAAAAGAGAGGTATATAAAAGGTTAGGGTTTGGGATTTTTTGGGTGCCATTGTTGTTGCTATTATCATCCGCAGCTGCTTTTATTCGCACCGCAAACAGTGAGCCATGGCCGTCGGAAAGAACAAGCGCATCTCCAAGGGGAAGAAGGGTGGCAAGAAGAAGGCGTTAGTATCTTCCATTTCTTTTCCCCTTTTCTCTGTTTTATTTGTGTTTTTGCTTTAACATTCAAAATTCAATGACGTGTTTGGTTTGTGTGTGAATGTGCAGAGCTGATCCCTTTGCCAAGAAGGATTGGTATGACATTAAGGCTCCTTCTGTTTTTCAAGTGAAAAATGTTGGCAAAACCCTCGTCTCTCGTACTCAGGGTACCAAGGTACTGCTTTTCGAATATTCAACAGGGAATTGGGATTTTCCCTTTTTAATTGAATATTATTGGTTTTGTGTTGTGGGTCAGTTGCATAAATCTTGAAAATGAGAAATTTGTTTTGATATAGCTTGGCCCTATGTGCTAATTGTTGAGTTGGATCTATTATAAATGTATGCTATCATTTGCCAGAGGACTTTGTTTCTCTACTGTTTTAGTGCGTTTAGTTTTTTATTTACTGTGTGAACAAAGAAGCTAAACAGAATTGTAGCTCCTTCTTATGAGGTTTTCTGTTCTCGTTAAATCTCTATAGGATATGGGAAAAAATAATACTGGTTTATAGTGTGTGCTTATTGCATTTTGTTTCTATTGGAGAACGAGGGTTTATGAATCTTCCAAGGGTCTGCTTACTGTCGCTTATTTTCAAGCATATTATGGTGTGTGACTTGGTGTTATGAACTTTGTATGCTCATGTAGACTGTGATTGTTTCAAATAACAGATTGCTTCTGAAGGACTCAAGCATAGAGTGTTTGAGGTCTCCTTGGCTGATCTTCAAGGGGATGAGGATCATGCATTCAAGAAGATTAGGTTGAGAGCTGAAGATGTGCAAGGGAAGAATGTTCTGACAAATTTCTGGGTATGATGGGTGATGCCTGAAGCTTCTTTTGATTGTAATATTGTATTGCATTATACATCAAATTTGAATTTCTGTTTATTCTTTGAATTTCTAGGGAATGGATTTCACAACAGACAAGCTGAGGTCATTGGTACGAAAATGGCAAACTCTTATTGAAGCCCATGTGGATGTGAAGACAACTGATAATTACACATTGAGGATGTTTTGCATTGGATTTACCAAGAGAAGAGCTAACCAGGTGAAGAGAACCTGTTATGCACAATCAAGCCAGATTAGACAGGTATATACTCTGTTTGGTAGTTAGATGCTACATCTCTGTTTACTAACAATCTCTTAAGTTTTTAATACGGAAACTTATGGTACAAAGTCAACATGGTATCCTGGACACATGCTACTGGTTGCCCTTCTCTATAGCATATATATAATAACTAGAAGAAATTAGTGGTTACAGAGTATGTTGTGTTTTCTTATATAATATTCCATGTAGTAATTAAAATTACACCTTTATCTTTTCAGATTCGTAGGAAGATGAGGGAGATCATGACCAACCAGGCAACAGCATGTGATTTGAAGGAGTTGGTCCGGAAGTTTATTCCTGAGATTATTGGAAAAGAGATCGAGAAGGCAACATCTAGTATTTACCCTCTGCAGAATGTGTTTGTTCGTAAAGTCAAGATCCTGAAAGCTCCTAAGTTTGATCTTGGGAAACTGATGGAGGTAATTTTTTAATAATAAACTTGGTTGTCTAGTCTGAGTTTGGTTTTCCATTAGAATATTAAACTAATACTTGCTTTTTGAGAAATAAGTTGCATGCTAGGCAATTGTGCTAATGGTAAACCAAACACACTCTTAGCTATTCGTACTGATGTACTAGTTTCATGCAGTCTTTGCTTGAATAGATGGATTAGTGCTAATTTCAGAGGATGTTTCTTTATTAGTTCTAGTATATTTTTCGGTTTAAGATAAAACCAATTTCCCTATGATCTGTTATTATGTAAACTAAAATAGAAATTTAGCCCAGTTTGTTTCTTTCTTTTATGTTCATCTCCTTTATTGAATCTTATGATTCGTTGACCCTTTTGCCAATTAACATTTATTGGCAAGAAATTCTGTTTCACTTGCTCCCATGTTTGGTGGATTGGTTTGATGCCTTTGCTGTTTGGTCCGTGTAGGTTCATGGAGATTACTCCGAGGATGTTGGTGCAAAGGTAGACAGACCTGCTGATGAAATAGTGGCAGAGGAACCCACTGAAATTGTTGGAGCTTGATTTAGTGATAATGCATATTCAAATTGTTCTAGGTTTTCTGTTTCTTATGTTATCATTGAAAATTTAAGTTACAAACTTACTGTTCTGTCAAATGTTTCTGTGTAAGCTGAGTGACAGTTTTGTTTAGACAACGAGAAGACATTTTTGGTGCGTAATATATATCTGGGTTTTGTTTAGAACCCAAAATCAGATTTGCTTGCTTATATCGATAACATTATATTGTTATTATGTATTTTTTATTACACTATGACTTGTTAATTTTGTTTTTTGAATTTCAAATTTGTATGCCAAGTGCTTATTGTTTAAATTTATAACGTTAAGTATGCATGATCGTCGGAGTAATATTTAACATTTAACCAAATGAAGTATTGAAACTTATGAAATGAGGAGTAAAACTTTAATGATTTTCGGAATCTTTATTCAATTCAGTAGTGAAGTTAATAAGTTTAGACAAGGCCAGTAACAACATTTTTTGTCTAAGCGGAAAATTTCACCAATTCTACTCTGTTGAAAGATGGAGATTTTCTGTTTTTCTTTTTGTGAAGTAAATTTTCTCAAGAGCATGTGATCCTTAATTAATTCTTTTTTATCTTTTATTAAATTAAACATTTCATTACACATAAAAACATCATGTCATCTTCAAAGTAAACTACAAGAGTATTATTGGCCAAATGTGCTTGTAGCATCTATTCATATATTCAAGTCATCTGTGCATTCCAAATGGCAGACCAGTAAGTTGACATGCTTCAAACAAATCAACTTAGAGGATCGTTGGAAAGAACACTGAACATAACCATATCTCTACTTTTTCCTTTAATGACCACATACTTCCTGAGAACACCCTCCCTTTGAAAACCAGCCTTCTCCAGCACCTTCTGAGAAGCCACATTTTCCACATCAACTAGAGCCTGAAGCCTCTCCAAGTGTGGAAACTCGCTGAATGCAACTTTAATCACTTGTTTCACAGCATGTGTTGCAATCCCTTTTCCCCAGTATATGGAGGCTAAAGCGTAACCAAGTTCAACAGATTTGTGCCTGTTTCTACGCTGGCCCTCACATGAGAAAAAATCAATACACCCAATTGCACGGTTATTGAGGCAAATTGCTCTGAACCATAGAGATTTCCCTGCTATGTTTTGGATGAAGTTGATGCCATCCTCTTTGCTAGTGTAAGGTTCCCAAGTGCAATACCTTGCAACTTTTTCATCAGTGGTCCACAACATGAGATCATCAAGATCATCAAGACTAATGGGTCGAAGAGAGATTTGGGTCAAATCAAAACCCTCTTCTATGGAATCTGTTGTGGAACAGATAGTAGCTCCCTCCATGTGTGACCAACTAGATAGAGTATGTTGCTTGGGAAAAAGCTTTGAGCTTCGGCCTACTTATTATGCGCTGAGAAACCAATACGTAGAGGAGTGGTATGCTTGGAGTAGGGATCAAGAAAAACTATGCACTAAATTACAATATAAGTTGCTAGCCGGCAGCCGCCATGATTTACTATGAAGTAATAGGTTCTAGGTGTTCCAATTTCATTGCGGGGTGAAATTATTAATTTTGGAAGCGCCTACAAAACTGACAAATAAATGTGACTGTGAGTGTGTGTGGAATATCTAGAATATTATTAAAAATCCTATCATTTTCTTTTTTAACAATTTAAAATCAAAGTGCTCCTTTATAAAGGCTCTACTGTTTAGAAGCCACGTCAATTAGGAACCCATGTCAACGAATTGATCTGGAATTATAATCTTAAATAAAAAGTCTAATACGTGTGACCTTAACTCAAAAACATATCTATGGTGCTTAAGTCTCTCAAAATCTAACGTGCTTCTCTTGACTAGGATTGACAATAGAATTCGTAAGATTATGTGGAGCGGCTAAAAAGTGTAGATACAAAATAGGTTTCTTTGATTAATAAGTGAATAAATTCAAAAAATAAAATAAAATACTATCTTTGATAAATTATCTAAATGTCTCTCTTCTATGTTTAAAACCCATTGCACTATACATTGCCTACTTACCCAATCTCATGCACACAACTCCACATCTCTACAAACTTGTTTGTAAGCTCAAAGTATTTTGGTTGGGTTCGTATTTAATATTACATTCAAATCAAACAAAACTAAATATTATTATTATTATTATTATTATTATTATTATTATACGTCTAAAAACAAAATCAAATTGCACAATGAATGTGTTATTAGCATTTCTCAAGGATTCAAATCCTATCTTAATATTTGTTTTGCTGAATTCCTATCTTAATATATTATTATTTCAATAATGATGAATCATTTATTTATTATTTTGTTAAGTGAAAACCGAAAAAATGTTATTAGATTTATCAAATACAAGCTGGTGCAACTGTCAACATAAGGTGCAACTGCAACATTATGTTGACAGTTATTAGATTGTCCACTTAGCAGTTTTACGCAGTTCAATTTAAGCAATCAGCGCCAGTCTTCATATTTTTATGATCGGGGTAAAATAATAGATATGACTTGTCAAAATATAAGTATTTTAAAATATAAATATATTATAAAATGATAGGCATAAAATTCCAATAAAAATGATATATTTTACTATATTAAATAAATAACATAACATAATTTTAACAACTAGACGTGTCACATTTTCCATTCAATTCATTCTTATACTACCGTCTATCATCAATAAAACATCATTTTAAGTTACATCTTAAATGTATTTTTGTACTGTCAATATGCCAATTTTTAGTTTTGATTAATATTCTAGTTCATGCATTACACAAGATTTAACTTATAATAAATAAATATTTTTAAATTTGTAAATTATATTATAACTAAAATTCATAATAAATAATAATTAATTTAAATATAAAAATGAAACATAAAAGAAGACAATGATTTCAATCTCTTTATAAAAATAACACACAAAAAGAACTTAAATGCATATCTGTTTGAACTTTTTAAATATTTTGGGAGGATTCATCTCATAATTTTTCACCCATTCTGATTCTTTTTATAAGAATTAAATTAGAGATTTTGTTTGGTTCTTTTATATGAATCAAACATTCAAACTAGATTTTTCCCTTCATTTTTTTAATTTACAAAAGTACCTTTATTACAAGTTATTCCTTTAAATTCAACAAATAATAGGTAGAATATTTCCAATGTTTAAAAAAGAGGTGCCTCCATAGAATGCTGCTTACATCTTTATTTTCTTTTTTACCAGTGGAATATTGCTTGTTCACACAACATATATCACAATACTGCATAACTGTATGTATGACTTTACTATTAAAAAGAAAAACCTTAGGACTATTTAAAACTAAAATTGAACTCGGAGCCATCATGGACAGTTCTAACGATACTATTGTCTTCTCGTGAATGTTTGGAAATGTGGTGAATTATGTTGAAGAAATTATCGTAATCTTTAAAGCTACTCTCTGGCAAGGTGAAAAAACGTGATGAAACAAGGTGGTTGGTTTCCTTGAATCACCGTGAAACCAAACACACCATTAATCAGTCAGCAATTCAGCTTGATTTTAGATTGCCTTAAAGTGAAACAAACTTTCCATCACACTAGACATATAAATGTTGAAGTGCTCTGTGCTTTCATAGCTTAAACATTGTCAAACATGACAGCACAACTCCTTAGCTAAAATGTCGCTCAGTACATGTTATGTCCTCTGAAAGCTAGAACATACAGATCTGACATAAGTTACTGTGATCAGATAAAGCCTAATAGCATCTTTACCATCTAAAATTAAAAATTATTATGCTAAGATTAGACACATATCAATTAAAGAAAATACTTACAACAAAATGATATTCTACATTTTCTCACTTAGTGCTCATCAGTTGAAGGCCTTGAGCATCCACAGAACCCCTTGTTGCGCTTTTTGCTAGTTCTCTTGCTGCCACTGTGAATAAAGTCCCTAAGCAAGACCACTGTTTTTCCAGTGAATCTGCTCTTCCCTTTGCTCTCATCAGCCAATTTCAGCAAAGTGTATTGGATGTTCTGCACCTCAAACTGCAACCTTCCTATCTGTTCAGAACCTTTTCGTGCCTGCTCGGTTATTCTTTTTCTCTGGATGTGTCTACTCTTTTCCAACTCAACCGAAGTCTGCCTGTTCAGAGACGGGGCGCTCTCTTCAAGATCCTTTGTCAGTTGATCATTAGTATCTACTAATTTCACAACAGCTCCCTCAACTTCGTCTATTTGTCTTTTGACTGTTTCATATTCAGTGCCAGCTCCCTTCTTGCTTCTCTTCTTGGTCTCCGTTTTCTGTTTTAAATCTTGCACGGCTGTCTTGAGAACGGTCAGTTTCTGCGCATCGGAAGAAAGCCTCTCCAGTATCTTTCTCCTCTTGCCATCTTGAGTTCTCTCTTTTATACTTCTCGACAGCTGAAGCCTGTCAACACCCAATTCCTTTTCCACATCCAATTCTGAGGAGGTATTTTGGAATTTACCTGAATGATCTGACTGATGGTATGTAATAACATCCTCGGTTGGAACAGAACTTTGTTTCATTGCTTCACTAACCATGGGACTATCAAAGCAGTCTTGCTCGGCAGTTTCCCATAATTCAAGCATCTGATCATCAGCACCACTATTCTCTCTCCTGCCGCTTTTGGAGGCTGAATTGTCTGAGATGTGATCAAGTGGAATATCTTTCATCAATGACCCATTTTCAGTTCTTGTTCTCCACGAGTTGACATCATGTGTGCTCTCATCCTTGAGTTCTTTTCTGTTGCGATTCTCCACATTTGGCACCTTTGTCAGAGCTCCTAGGTTAGCTGTAGTGGTTAGATTTTGTTCCTTCACATGCCTCTCAATTTCTTCCACCATTGATTTTTCAACTGCTCTAATCCTTGCCTTCACACTAAGCAAATCTGAAACCCCATCTGGTATCAAAGCGCTTTTGTTATCTGTTGAACTTTGATAGCCATTTCCTTGGAGACAAGTTTCAATTACTGCATCCTGGACAAACAAACATTCATGATAAACAAGGATAAGTAGAATTCATGTTTCCTGCATATGTTCTTTGCCTCATTTAATAAGAAAGAATAAAAAACAAAACTGTAGAGGGTAACAAGTCCATGGAATATTACATTTTGTTCTTGATTGCATTCAACAGGCATTTTGTTTATCCGAACTAGGGCAGTGTGTTCTAAAGAAGCAAAATCCTCTTTCAATAAACTAATGACTGGATTATATGCAGATAACTGCCCTTTCAGTCCTCCAATTTCACTTTCAAGTAGACTGACTCTTTCTGTCATCTGTTTAATCTCCAAGCTTTTTGCATCACTTTCATCTTCAAGCCTCATGCATACTCCAGTAAGCTCGTTCACCTTATTTTCCAACAACGCTTCACTAATGGAGGAAATCTGAAGATCAAAATAGAATGTAGCAGCCTCAGCCTCCCAAAGTTCAAATTCGTTTGTTTTATCCAGCAGCTCTGAACTCAATGTTTCCTCCCTAGCCCTCTGTTGTTCAACTTCTTGACGTAAGCATCTCATCTCTGACTGTAAACTTCTGTTTGCTTCATTAAGGTGCTCAATTTCTCTTTTGTGATTCATGCAACCTTCTGATAGTTCAAGAATCTGCCTTTCAAGATTTTCGTTGATCAGTCTTGATTGTTGTTTTTCCATCTTCAATTTCTCAATATCTCTGCAAAACTCTGCACTCAACATTTCTGCAGCCTTTAGCCTTCCCTCCATTTCTAACAGTTCCACGTTCTTCTTCTCAAGAAGATGCTCTGAACTCTCAATCTGACAATTGAAATGGTCATTTTCAGTTTTGGCTTCATGCAGATCTTTGTCCATCCTCTCAACTGACTCCTTCAAATAAACATTTTCAGATTCTTTCACCTCAAACTTCTCCCTTAATAGAACAAGCTCCTGTTTAAGGTCACTGTTCACAGAGTGAAGATCGCTGAGATGTTCAGCAAGTGCACGCTGTTCCAAGACCTTCTCAGTGAAAAAGCTCTCATAGACCAAACTAAGGTTTTTTAGAGCCAGTGCCTCATGGAGGATTACACTATTCTCTTGTTCAGCAGCAAACTTTGCATCTTTGAGCTCCAAAACACTCCCAAGTAGTAAATTTTTCTCCTCAAGTAGCTTACAATTTTCTTCCTCAAACACTAGATTAGTTCTTTGCAAATCTATCAACTCCACCTGAAGGGCTTCCAATTTGGGCTGTAATTCACTCTCCTTTTCTTCTCCCTTGGTCACTTCAGACCTAAGTTGCTTGTTCATCTCCAGAAGTTCAAGCTTAACCTTCTGCAACATTGCATGCTGCTCTCTTGTATTTTCAAACTCTTGCTCTAGGATCCTTTTCTCTAACACCAGTTCTTCTCCCTCGGATTCTTGTTGCAAAAGTACAGTTAGGAGGATAGAATTCTCTACAAGTAGCTGCAGCTTCTCCTCTTGGGTTTTCACAAGAGAGCCTTTCAAGCCCTCAATATTATTGAAAATATGCGATATAGGCATTTCCTCTTGCTTGATCCCTTTGCCATGCCCCCCACCTGAATCAATCTGAAGAGCTGCAAGAACTTGATGAATCCCCATTTTGAACTTTCTGATTTCGTCTAACAAGAACTCTAGCTCCATCTGTTGCATAAGGTTTTCACTCTCCAACTCAGAGATAACTTCATCAGAAAATTTTGATGCCTCCATGTGTTTTTGACATTCAATTAATAAACCCAAGTTCTTCTGCTCCAAGTCTTCAACACACTTTTGCAAAATAAACATCTCAACCTGAGCATTAACAGCTTTATCAAGTTCTTCTTCAAATTCTATCTTCCCTAATCGGCGTTCTTCCTGTAACCGAAGAACAAGATTCTCCAAATTGGCCATTCGAGCTTCACTTGAATGTTTATGATTAGCATGCTTTTCTTTTTGGGCCAAAAGCAAAGCATGAAGTTCTTCTACTTGACAGACTTGGCTTTCTTTGTCTTTCTCCATATCAGAATATTTTTCTTCTAACTTTGTAAACCTTTTTTCCAGGTTACCTAGTTTTGCTTCAACACCCTCCAATTGAGATACCAGGACATTTCTTTCATTCAGAAGATTGTGCTTTTCATTATTCAGTAAATTGCAAAATTCCTCCAAGCTACTTGATTTAGCCCTTAAACCTTCAAGCTCAATTTTTGCATCAGAAAGGGACTTCTCCAGCAAGGTATTCTTTTCCAATAGATTCTGCATACTTTCAGTGATAATTTGTAACTGTGAAAGTAAAGATGATTTTTCAGCAGCAAGAATGGATTTTTCTTCCCGCAGAACACCACAGGATTCTTGAAATTTCTTCACTGTATCCCTTAATCCATGCAGCTCATCCTTCAAATTTGACAGGGAAGATCCCATATAGGCATTTTCACTCAAAAGCTTATCCATATCCTTTGACTTTTCATGCAGAGCTTCTTTCTCATCTCGCTCCATTTTGCAAGCCTCCTTTATCATTGTATTCTCCTTCTGTAAATCCTTCACAGATGCTGCAAAAGATTTAGGATTCAAACCCACAGAGCCTAGTTCTTCCAGTATAGCCTGGTATCTATTATTCAAGCCCAGGATTTCATCCTTTATTTGATGAGATTCCCATTGGAGGACATTACTTTCTTCAACTTTTACAGCAAACTCTCGTTCAAGTTTCTCTTTGATCTTCTTCAGCTCAGAAATTTCCATTTGCTGATTTTTCAATGACCTGGTGGAAGAGAAGTTAAGTTCATGCAAAGTCCTGTTTTCTTCCATAATCTGTTGCATTTCTTCCTTAAAACTTTGTTTTGAAAGCTCCAAGTCCTCCAATAGCTGAAGGCCATGTTTAAGCTCCAAAGCAAGAGATCTTTGCTCCTCATGTGATTGAGAGTATGACTTCTGTAGAGTATGCAGAGTAGATTCAATATGAAGAAAACGAGACTTCTCCGCATGCATCAGAGTCTGCAGTCTCTCTAACTCGGTATGCTTCTCTAAAAGCTTTTCATCTTTCAAAGAAATCTTCTGCAATAGAACATCAGCCTCTAGCTGAAGAGACCGATTTGATTTCTCCAACATATCACAATGTTTTTCAGCAGTCTTTAGTTTTTCAGCCCCACTTTCAATTTCTCTATTTAGTCGTTCAGATATTTCTTGGGCAAGCAAAATTTCACTCTCCAATGTAGATATTTTCTGCAAGCACTGCTTGTACAGGACAGTTACAGCTTCTTTCTCTCCATTCAGCTCAGCAATATCTTTCCTCAATGATTTGACTTCCAGCTCTGTTCTTTCAATTTGCTCATTTAACTTCCTGGAATACTCGTCAGCATGGGCGATCTTAGCCTCCAAAACAGATATCTTTTCAAGACATTGGTTATATTGAAGATGAGCAGCATCCTTCTCAGCCTCCAATGTGGCAAGTTCTTTTTTGAGATTTTTAGCTTCAGTTTCTGCTTTGGCAGCCCTTTCATCATTTCCCTTTGCATCCATCTGGGCCAGAGATAACATAGTCTCCAGACTAGCTATCCTTTCCACACACTGCTTGTACTGAACTAGACCGGCATCCTTCTCATATTTAAGCTCTGCTAGGGCTTCTTTCAATACTGTGATTTCGATTTCAGCTTTGCTTGCTCGTTCATCAAGGCCTCCAGCATCTTTTTGTGCCTTATTAAGCTCTCTTTCCATTTCAGATAACTTCTCCAAACTCTTCTGATGTTGAAGAAAGATAGAATCCTTGTCAGACTGTATATCTTCCAGTACTTTCTTTAAGGTTTGAACTTCGTTTTCTGCTTTCTGTGAACGCTCAGACTCAGCATGATTCTGGGCCTTCACATTCTGTTTTTCAGCTGATAATTGAGACAACCCAAAAATTTCATTTAGCTGCTTCAGACCCTTTCGGCTTAGACCATTTGCAGATTCTTCTAAACTCTCTCCATTCATTTTTAAAGTATTTTGGATTAAAGAAAACCCAAATGAATCTTTCTGTAGGTTAACTGAGTCCAATAATGCACGAATTGGATGTGGGCCATGTGGCATTTCTGGTGTGTGCGGTGGCTCAGCTCCAGTGTCTGAAGAATTACATGGTGAATCATCAGTCAGCAAGTTGGGAAATGCTTCTGCCATGGTTTTATGGGCTTGGCAGAGCTCCCCTGTCGCATGATCGTACCTCTCTGCTAATGCACGATATGCTCGGTAGAATTCCTCAACTAATTTCATGAGTTCTGGCCGCTTCTTATAGTACATCTCTGCCCTTCTTGCAAATGAGTCTGCATCCTCTTCAATAAGCTTGATCATTGCTTTTACTTTGGCATCCATGTCTGCATAAAGTATAAACACTTAATAACACCACCTAAAGATTACCTAACCATGGATTTTTATGAATTTTTTTAGTGTAAATATGTCACTATATTTTGATGAAATTTGGCGTAAGAAAATGAGCCACAGGTTAGTGTGCATGGCATAATGAAATGTAAGGACCACCATTCTGATCTCAAATTCTCAGTTCCAGCAAATGTTTTCTAAAACAAAATGGAAATTTACACGTTTACAGGGTTTTTCTATGAGAAAAGTTTACTAAGCAATATATTCAGTTTCTTCTAGCACAATGGTAGACATAGAATTGAAGATATAGAGGAGGGAAAAAGACAAACCTGTAAGGTTCTCCTGAAGCCATTTTGAATTCTTTGGGCTAATGTGGCTGTCCCACCACCAAGAGTATAAGCGCCTTGACTCCGAATGTAACAAGGTTGCCATAGCTCCAGCAAAGAACAGCAGTAAAGCTGGATTGGATTTGCAAAAGCTTGATATGGGATCTAGACCACCAATGTTGATCTAATTTCAGACCCTTTAGGTCTGTTTCTCCTCTTATTTTACCTGACATCAAGTAAATGATCATACAGTTAATACAACAAGAATAGCTCATATTCATTAAGTCCAACTTTACTTCTATGGTTTAATATAAGAAAACTAGATACAATTTCCACATCCACAAGGATGTTTTACTTGCTTTACCTGCTCAATTGGGTACACCACAGGGACCCTATTGTTTATGGAATTTGTTGCTCCAGCAACCCCCACAATTCAAAATCACGGCAGCTGTCAAAAACATAAATAAATAAATACCAGAAAGAGTTAAAAAAAAAAACAGTAAAATCAGTGGTAACACCCCGCTCCTAAAGAATGTGCAACATGGTTCTCCAAATCCAAGAACATATTAAACAACAATCTCATTTTTCTACATTTTTCGGGGGGACAGAATTAGCAGAAGAAAACTAGAGATCCTGAAGATGAACAACAAAACTCACACCAAATGACCAAAAAACACAAGTTAATGAGCAGAAAAAATCTCTACCACAAACTTTGGTAGAATCAAAACACAAAATAATCACTGATCAAATTTGTTTCCACTAAACCATGGCATCCACGACATGATGAAGCAAACATGGAGAGAGAGAGAGAGAAGGCTACAGATACGGAAAAGCAAGAAACAGTGAGTGACATCAAAAGGAAGAAAAGACATTGCACGCTCGTGAGTTATGTCATGATCAAAAACAACGGATAAGCTCAGAAAAAACAACAGAAACACCTACAAGATCAACAAGAACTTGCCAAGTGAAACGAACTTGACGAGTTACACCAACTACACCGACCACACAAATGAGACGAAAACACAAAACTAAGCAAATGGGGACGCAGAAAACCACAAAAAGCACCGAACTTCAATCCATTTTCACATCACTCACACCCCAAAAACATGGAATCTGGCAATGGGGAGTGAGAACCTCGTATGAAGGTGTGGTAGTAGCAGAACAGAACACACCTTACCCCATTTTCTCTCTCTACATCTCTAACGCACAAAGTCTCACTTTTTCTCTCTCTAGGAGATGGGTTCTTGTAGCATTATATTCTGGACATGCAGGTTCTGACACTCCAATGAGTTCTTAACTGTAAAAAGGACAAGTCTTGAGAGAGAGAGAGAAGGCAACACAAGAAAAAAGAAAGAGTTTTAAGTTTTTACTGGTTTTTGGTGTGTGCTTTTTTGATAATTTCCTTTCTCTAGTTTTGAAATAGGGGAAACTCTGAGCAATGTGAATTCGCCAGACCACAGTAATTACAACGTAAATTATTTTTTATTGTTTGCGGAACAAAAACGTATTCCTCAGGTTTTTCGCTGTCTTTCATCGTTATTTTCAACTTATGAGTTTAATGAGGAAATTAAAATGACTAACCTACCCTTACTTAGTTGTCCTTTATTTTTTTCAACCCGCTTTTCTCGCTTCCTTTTTTGTTCCCCTACACACCCCCGTCACCTCGTGTCTACTTTCTTCTTCCGGTGAATTCTCCTCTCTCTCTATCCGAGGTGTTTAATATTGAGTAAATGAGATTTTGTGAGAAAAGTATCACTGTTGATTTGATGATAATGTCAAATCTTAAGCTTGTGTTTGATTTAATTTTGTAGAATGAAATTTTAAAAAATGAATGCGAGTTTTACATTTTTATATTTTATTTTAATTTAAATATTTTTTTTATTGTCACATTTCTTTTTTTCATTTAAACTAATCAGAAGCTTACTATACTGATTAATGTATGTCAATGTATAGATCAACTTATTTTATAAAAAAAAGAGAGAAACACATAATATAATACGTAATATAATGAAGAGAGATAAAAATATATAAAATTTATTGTGAAAAAATATTATAATATGAATAGCAAGATTATTTATTATATGACTCAAAAAAACATTATTTATTATATGATTTCAATGTTTTTTATACTACTATCTTTTATAAGTTTAATAATATGTTTTACTTTATTAAAAGCAGTGATATTTTTTTTTGGGTCATAAAATAACATTTTCTTAAGTTTTTAACCAAATTTATAATGAGTTTTCTGACCACTTATTTTATATTAAGAATTTATATAATCACTTAAATTAAAGCATCCAACACATGGAATAAAGAATTCAAGAATATCACTTAAATTAAATATAGTAAAGAATCCAAGAATTCACTTAATTATAGTGATTTAACTCTTATTGTGAAGATTTATATCTTAATTCTTATAATGGATTTTTCTTATGCTTATATAGTGGAATTTAAACTAATTACTTTTGTTTAGCTAAAAATCATTTATTTTCAATCAACAAGGGGGCATTTGAAGGAGAAACACTTGCGTAGACCCAACACCAAATGTGAGGCGATAGACAAATCCAATAAAAGTATGACACATCATAAAAATACAATAAATTAATATAAAATTAAAATAATAAAAAAATAACAAAATGAAAAGGCACAATTGCTCCCACAGTCTCACCTAGTGTCATTTGACTCATCTCTCTCCCTTCTTTCATCCTCCACACCTTCCACCACTCTCATTTCTACCAAGACTTTTTGCAAAATTCCTAAGAAGCTCGTGTGAAATATGCCAATTATAGATAAAACAAGAAATTAAAAAAAATGGAAGACATTCATTTTAATTTCATATTTCACCATCGCTCAACCCACCGAAATCGAGAAACTCAGAAAGTCATGTTTAATATACAATCTACAACAACTTGAAGGGTAAAAATAATAGCTAAAATATGAGTTTTAATTAAACAAAAATAGTTGCAACTTCATTCCACGAACTCGTCATTGGAATCAAGCCACCATCCTCCACCCACTGCGCTTGCAAACCCAGTTGGTTGGTTCTGTAACGCACCACCCTCTTGCCGAATAATTATTCTCCATTTGAAGACAACAGATTAAGAACAAAGTGATCACCGTATATTTTGCATTAAGTCTCAAATGATATGATTTTGAAAAGTAAATGAAAATCAAAATATTAAATTTCTGTACTGTTAAAGAATTGTAAATTGAATACTGTTTTATGCATCTTCAATTGGATGTTGTTAAAAGTATATAGAATAATTTGTGTAACTTATTCGTGCATCCCCACCTTCGTGCATAAACTTTTTACAAAACCGACAATATGGGCGGTATTATGAGAAAAAAGGAGAGCATATCAAATCAAATATCATATTTGTAATCAAATATCATCTATTATTAATTAAGTCATATTTTTAAATATTTAGAATTCATTTTTAATATTTAAATAATCATGAAAATATAAAGTATGATGTTTTGTCTTTCAAATAAAGTCTCACAAATAATCCAAAATTTAAAAGGGGCACCTAAAAACTGAATTATTTTGGGGGAGAGGTTTGAACAGTCAAACATTTTGCATGTGATTTTCTGCTAGCCTAATACAGGTGGGCACCCCCCATGTGCCCTTCGAATCGTCGTTGATTTAATGAACGGCACATGCAATGATCTACGCGGATCTTGACCTAGCGTTTTTTTTTTTTTTTTTTATTTCTGATAAGTTATAATCATACATTTTATATATATACTACAATATTTGTAAATTAGATAATGATCAAATATGATATGTGAAGAAGAACAAAGAAAAAAATATATATATAATTTTTTTTTTATTTACAATCATGCACAAGTGTGGGGCTGGGGCAAACTATTCACATGGCTCGCTAGGTTTTTAATTTTCAATATTTTTGCAGAAAAACTTGTATTCTTATTTTTGCAGAAAAAATAATTTGTTTTTATGAGGTCTAATTAATTTTAAATAATAATAAAATTGTATTTCAAAATATAAATTTTATTATTATTTGGTCTTTTATTTAGATTGGGGTAACTGGTAGAAGGGGGACATGAAAATATAACTAGCTCATCGACTTGTTTTGAAATATATATCTTTAGTACAGTTTCTTACGGTAACCCTTAAATGAATTCTTATTCTTAATGAAAAGAACGAAAGGGAAGTTTTCTTTCTATCCACTTGGGAGATAATGAAAGGAAATGATTCATTTTGAATTAGTGAATTAAATTATATTGCACCAGTTAAATAATTAAATTACATACATATTCTAAACGTGTGTTATAAGATTGAGATGCATGGTAGAACTTTTATTTGGGGTGCATGGCGGAGATAATGAGATCGATTTGAACCTAAAATTTCATACAAATTATTAATTTTTTTTTATCACTAAGTCAACATTGATCATAGAATTATATCACCAATTTAAAACATACTTATGATGACTTCTGCTTTATTTTTAACTCTAAATAGGTGAAGAAAATATCTTTCATTTTTTTCCAATCAAATATCTAAGTAAAAAAATATTTGTCCATTCTTTTTCTGGAACTCTTATATTTTTTTCATATATAATTATTCTAAAATAAATTGCTAAATTAGAAAAATCAACAAATAAGTTAATTTTAATAATTTTATAATAGCAATCCTTAAAAAATATAATAGCATTAGACATATATACATATTTTTGATCATAATATCTATTTTATATATATACACTTTTTTTAAAATAAATGAGGGACCTATTCTTTCCACTTATTTTCCTTCCAAACTTATATAAATAATTTATATCACTTTAATTTATTTAAGTCATAAATCTTCGTTAAAAAAAAAGTAAATCATAAATCTTACAAATTTTAACTCTTCATTCCTACACAAGATAACATCTAGTAACAATGTAACATAGGCTTTCTATAGGTTGGAGAGCAAAGTAGACAAATTTGATCCTATAGCACCTTCTTTCTTTCTTTAAGATGTTACTCCCAAACAAAGCTACCATTCTTTTAAGACAGCACTTTGCAGAGGCTGTACATCATTACCGATCCACATGATGTGATTTTTCTCCACTCTTCCCCCCTCTCTCTAACATTATTGGTCGTGAAAAAAAAGACGAATGAGACGTGTATATATTAGTACACACACATAATATATGTTGATTTTCTCATGGAAAACTTTATGTACCTAGCTCTCTTAATTCACACACACTTACTTACTAGCTAGCACAACCCCCCACCAACTTCTATATGGAGGTGCAATTTGTCAATTATGTAAAGGTGACACAATGGTCCCATCCCTAGCTATTTCATAAAAAGATATGAATCATATTATTTTTTCGTTTCTTACTAGTTGTGCTAGGCGTGGTCACTCCATGCCCCCCCCTTAGATTTTGAAAAGTTGCCATAAACTTGTCAAAATCAAATCTACTTAGCCAATTCAGCAGGGCATATATCGTTCTAAAAGTTCGGAGAAAGGGGTCGAAAAGAGTGGAGGGGGATGTTGGGGACGATGATTCTAACATTTTCGATCATGCAATATAAAATTCATGGCATATATATACTGTAAAGGGAGGAATTAACAACAAAAAGGAATTCAAGATTTCCATTTCTTTTCATCACCACCTCACGTGCTAACAGCTAACGCGTATCATAATATTATTAATAGTTTTATCTTTTCCATTTTCTATTATTGGTACTGATAATACTTTGCTGTTGTTGTGTAAAAGTAGCATGAAATAAATTTTCGATGTAGTGTAACTGGGTAAGGTTCAGCGAAAATTGAGTTGAACTCTTATAATTTGATAAGTTATATTGCTACTACTTTGAATTAAAGAATGAAAAATGGTTAACACGTATATATTGTGCATTATAGGGTAAATATAATTGAAATGTGAAAAATATAGTTTTCTTTAATATTTAAGACAAAACTATTCATATATATTGGTGATAATAGTAAATTAAAATATATATGTTTAAAGTATTAAAAATTTGGTAGGATTGGCATAGTGATGGAAGAATAGGATAACAAGCATGAAGACTTAGGTTTCATATTCGTTATCAATATTGAAGCAAATATTAATCTTATACGTATTCAATTGCATGTATAATCAAAGAGTGTGAAAAATATTTATGATGATATAAAAAAAATAGTTATCACAAACATATAAAAAGCATTGGATATCAATGCAAAGTGTAAAAGATTAATGAAAGAAAAGAAACAAATTTTACAAAAAAAAAAAAAAAAAGATAATAAACTTTTTGAAGATTCATTTGAGATCATCAAATAGTTTAAAACTTTTGAAAATATGAAACGAAAGGTATATCCCTAAAACAATACTAGTAGAGGGATGATAAGTCAAATAAGAACACATATATAAAAAAGAGAAGACTTTAATGAAATAGACATTAATGTCAATCGCTAGGCTCTGGGTATAAGATGGTAATGAAAAGAAACTTTTATTGGGTGAAGAGGTGAAAAGAAATTTTAACCTAATATTAAAAAAAAGGTAAAAGTAAAAATATATTAAACTATTAAGAATAAATATGGCAAAAAAAAAAGTAATGTGCTAATAAGCCACAAGCAAGTTGGAAAAACTAATAATCTATAAGTTACAATTAAACTAGTTGAAGTAAATTATGTAACATTTGGATACCTTAAAAAATGTGGTGGATCTATTAAAACCACGTAAAAACGTGGTTTTTCCACAACGACAATGATCGAGTGGCTTCTTATTGATCATGAAATTGAAATCGATCTTCCTTCAGCTCACCACCATCTCAGTCCTCAAACACGATATATATAAGTTATAAGCAAGTGAAATAAGAGTTAGTTTATTAAATACTTATTTGGTCAAACAAAGTAATCAAATAAACTCTAAACTAACTTAGTCTTGTCAAACTATTAATGAAGTTGCAGGGTCTGGTTTCAACTTTGACAATAGGTGGGGGTAGCGATGGCAGTGGGACCATAATGGTGGTGTAATGGGGGACGAGGACAGTGCAATGCAAGGATAAAAATGAAGAGTTGGTACAAAATTTATAATATATGGATGAATTAATCATTTTTCTTGTACGTATATTCACGTATAAGTAATTACATAAAGGCCTTTAGTAATTTATTAAATTAAGCTAAAAAAATTCAATTTAAAATATAAATGAATTTTCGAAACGTCCCAATTAAACTTTCAAGGAGGAAAACAAAATATGAAAATACTCTAAAGTGAACTAGCTGGCGAGCTATTATATTTGTTGGAGGAAGTAATATTTTCTTTACATTGAATATTTCTCCATGACTTCAACTTTGTTTAGTTTAGAAATGAAAAAGAAAATGAAGGAAGATCAAGATTATTCCCTATTTAATAAGCACTGATGAAAAGACAAAAAATTCAGCGTCTCTCTATATATTTTTTTTCGTTCTCTCCTTGTTCTTGGACGTAAACAAGGGAACGGAACGTGAGTAATTTTGTGTTACCCCTATACATTTACTTATATTTTTATTATTTTTCTTGATGAAACCGAACAAGAAAGGAAGCATTGAGTCTTTCTTATTAGATGATAAAAGAAAATGACAACTCATTTCTTTCACCGTACCAAATTAGCAAAGATTGATGTATTTTTAAGATTGTGATTTCTCCTATTCATCGTTGTCATGAAAGAAGTAGAAGTCATTGGATTATGGTCTCAGGTATCCGCTTTACCTCGCCCATATGATCCTTCCTTGTAGCTGACTCCGATGTCTTTTCTCAAGTCATTGATTCGTCTAGGAAAAGAAAATTACTACTATTTGATTAGAAAAGCAATTAAGAATGATTAGCGGTCACTCAAAGTAACTTCTAGTCAAGCAATTAAGTGGTGCTGCTAAGTTGCCAGAAACATGCCATCTTTTACAAATTTCGGAACTAATATTTTATTCCACTGAAGGAGCAACATTTACCAATACAATAAGGAAATTTTAATAGTATATGCTTAATTCGATCGATTTCACTGCCACCGCAGCATCATTCAATTCCACAGCACCAACCACATTTACTTCATGTAACAAATTTAAAAGGAATAGTCCAACATGACCAATAGGGACTTAATAACAAATCATTCTCCAAGTACTACTCTTAGGAGTGATGATAACCATCAGTTAAGATAGATAACTATTATACAACTGAACTGAAGTTGTACATTATGAAATGAACGCAACAAACATATTATAACGAAAGTAAGATGAAACTCAATCATGTACATTCACACTAAGCATACAGCTCCAACTGCAACAAACTGCAAACGTGAACCAATGGAAGAGGGGTGGAGGAAGGCTAACTTAAGCCAAAAAAGAAGAAGATTCTCATTCTAATGGTGAGGGGTGAGAGAAGGAAATGAAGAGATAGATTGTAATATCAACTTCCTCCCACCTCTGCGAGTAGGTGATGATCCCACCTTACAATTAGGAGAGGAGATCCTCTTGCCATTGGGAGAAGAAGTTTTGATGCAGGTGACAGAAGAGTCATCATCTGGAACAGTTTCCAAAGGCTTTTCACATTTAGGTTGAGATTGAGACCACGGAGCATTTGATTTCCCAAGCTTTTGCCCCACAAGCAATCCGGAACTGGAGATGGTAATAACAGAAGATCTTGGTGGCTTACACTTTGATGAAAAGGATAATGGAAGCAATGATCTGTTACATAAAATGAACCAAGATCACTAATGGACATTAATTTTATCATCTCAGTTGACAAAAACACAGCATATCAAACCTGGAAAGTGGTAATGGTGTTGTAGCAAGAGATTGGTCCGGATGGTCTTCGGTATTCTTTGTTTCAGTTTTCAGGGAAGCATTTTCCACCACACCCTTTTCGCATGCTTCTGTTTCTTCTTCGGGCTCGGCTTCTAATCCAGAAGGAACAGAACCTGAATATAAAAGAGAAATTGCCAAAAATAAAATGTCACCTCTAACAGCAAACAATTTTTAGAAGAGTAATCAAAGTTGATGGTTTTCATTGGCAATGTCTAACTCCAATTATTGCAGCATAAAAGAGAGACTTACCATCCTTTCTACCATATGTGTTCTTGCATCCTTCACATCTACAGCTTATGGAGCAACCAACACCACCCTTTAAAAAAAAAAATTAACAAGTGTTCCTAAATCAAGTTAAAACTGAAGGCAGACATGATATAAGAGCAGAAAGAAAACCTGATAACATTCACAATATTTCTTTAGGCAGCTTGATTTCTTGCAATTACATCCTCTTTTGTGTCGTGCTGAAGCTGGAGTTTTGTTAGGGTCATCCTGCAAGGAAAAAATAATTAATATATGAAAAAAAAATGGTTTAAAATTAGAAAGTGAGAAAATAAAGTTAAATATTAATTTGCTGACCCCAATTTCAGATACAGAATCAGAACTTCGTATGACTTTAGGAGCAAATGCAAGTGGATTACGAGACTCAATCTGCTGGCGAGTTTGAAGAACAGTCTCAACATGAATAGGTTTATTGAAGCAATCATGGCATGCACAAGGTTCTATGCAGTAGACTCCAGCAGCAAAGCACTCACAATAACTGGTTAAAAAAGATTAATTAGAAAGATAATAAAGCCTTATTTCTTCTCAAGCTTTCATGCAAGAGAATATGCACAAAGCTGAAGGAAATTGAGAAGATTTATGTACTCACAAGTCATAAGCAAGACTAATATAACATAACACCAATTTATTTGATGGAAGTGATTCTAAATTGAGTTACAAAATTTAGCTGACGTTGTTTTCAAGGTTTTAGTCAAAGGGACTGGTTGAAGGATATTTCCAAATAACATTATATGAGAATATCATGAGATTAAGCATTAAACTAGATTTATAATTTAAACTAAACATGATGGAAATGGCTATGGAAAATCACACCAACACCAACATAAGCTCAAACAAAAAAAGTTACTTATAAAATTATCCTTCCTTGATGGCCAAACTTAGTAAAATTACATTTTCAATTCAAAATAAAATATTTCTAAATCATTTTGACTCAGATGTCATCTGTAAGAACTTTCCTTCCCCAAAACCAGATCAACTCCTCAGCTAAATGTTTAGCTGTTGCGTTTCAGCATTTCAAGAGGCAGGTGAAGCTCAATTAAAAGCATGACCACTTACACAACGGTAAACATTATTTACACAACACATAACCAAATCAACTAGGTCAATCCTTAAATGTTCTAGCCAGTTTCTATAGGACAGGGCTGACAAGGAGCTTCCCAAATCCCATAACCAAAGTTAACTACCAGCTAGCAGTTAATATTCATAGGCACGAAATCACCAGGACTGACCATTATATATAGCAGTTCCTAGAACAATCATTGTATGCATGCACACCGACTAATCCTTTTAACAACTTACTATCCTTCCAATTTAGGCTGTTAATACTTCCCAAGTCCTAAGAAGCCACTTGCGTGATTATAGATTAGATTTAACATGGAAAAAAAGGCTTAAGAGGCAATGTTAAGCAAAATGCCTTGCTGAGTGAATTGCAGTGTTGCACACAATAATTCTAAGTGTAAATGCATATCTAACTGACTTAATTGACTCAACAAATAAGGTTTTGGTGAAAGTCTACATTTACATCTTCAACAACCAGAATTCATAACTTCATGAAGAAAAAGTAGACACAGTAAACTCCTTGTTTTCCGAAAAAAGAAATCTTAAAGACGATAAAACAGTTTAGTAAAAGCAACTATAAAAATCAAAGGTCGTTGCAGCATATGATAGTATTCCAACCCAAAAGAAAAGGGGGGAGTGTTTCTTTCAACTTACAGCTTCAAACATTTTGATTTCTTACAATTACAACGCTTGCAAGACTCCCCTTCCCCAGCTGGTTCCAACTTGCACCTGTAAATCCAGCTTAGTATCAGGCCAACGAAGAAAGGAAAAGCTAAAATGTAATGGAATGAAGATTATCAAGCAGAATTGATAATCAGCAATTGTACTTGCCTTTTCTTTTTTGGGCTATTCTGCTGGAAATCTTCACCAGGCTGAACCTCATTCTCTGATGGCACCAAATCTATTTCTGACGATGCAGGTACCAATGATAGTTGAAGTTCTTGGCTTGCAGAGAGTTGCACAGATGAAGGAGAGCAGTGCAGATTAGGTTGCCTTCCAGATGACAAATTTTCAATTTTTACATTTTTGCAATCCTTTAAGCTTGCAAGTGCATTCAAGTGCAAACCAATTCCTGGCAAAACACACCTCCGTGAATCCCCACTGTGTTTTGTGGGAAGCAGTTGCTTTTCATTACCAACATTCCCCTCATCAGATATTGCTGTACTTGAGTTGGTGTTTGAATTATCAGCTGGGTTCTTCCATTGCACAATGGCCATCTCAAAATCTAGACAGCGTCTTCGTATACCACGGTGTCTCGCATAAACAAGCTAAATACAAAGACAAAAGTAATTTTAGATTGATTGATGTGTTCAACAATAAAAACAATGACGCAAGTTAGAGAGAAAGAAAAATATTCAAATCTCATCATAAATTTATAAACCATGACAGAATATAAACATTAGTGTGACACTCTACCATGAAATTTGTTAGGGAAGGATGCAAAATGCAGAAAAAATCATCATAATGATAATTTTTTTTATAAGGTGTGATTTGAGAGTAATGATTGACAACAACCCAGTCATATAGCATTTTCCTAGAATTATAAATTTCATATATAAACAATGCAGGAATAAGTTACAAATATAATTAAGCATGAGATAGTGTATATGAAAAGTAATCTAGAAATGCCTTTGACATACACTAATGAAACATCCAGCTACATGCAACTCTGATATCCACAATTCACTGCAAGTCAAACAGACTTCATTTTCCTACCTTATTATCCATATTTTCACTTGGATGGCTAGCCACCAAAGCAACATTGGCAAGATTGTCCTGTCTCTGACCTGTGCCTGTGGCAGCTGCTGATTCAGAAGGATGATCTTCAATTTCATGTTCTGAACCAGAAGCAACTGCATTACCAATGTGCATTTGTTGACCATCATTGGTGGCAGATTGTGGTATCAAAGTCATGAAATTGCCAAGCTCTATTGAAGGATTTAATTGTTTATTTAAACCCTTAAAAGCTTCTGTCACATTTGGGGGGCTAAGCATTAACAGATCAGAGACTTCAGTAATTAAACTATCCACACCACAATTTGGGCCTTCAACTTTTGCCTCCTCAATCTGACATAACCCCAGAAGATGCATCTCACCCTCAATTGAATCTTTTTCAGAGCCTTCTGGAACATAAGCAACATCTGATGCTGGCTTGCCATTGCCGGGTAATTCCAAAAGAGAGTTAGCCTCATCACAGCAGAGTAGAGGTTCATACCCAGGGCTACCCAAATTACATTTTAAGACTTGTGGAAGCTCAATTGAGATATTTGGGTTTTCGTTACATGGCTCAATTGAGGCATCTCCAATGGAAATCTTTTGAGCAGTATTTTCCTGTTGCTCACTTGATTCATGACATGCTTGAGTTGAATCTGCAAGAGTCTCTTCAGATGAATAAACACTATTTACATCTTCAGACCAAACCTTAGGTTTGGATGTCTCCAAAAGGTTATGCCTACAAAAAAACAGAGAACAATAAAAAAAAAAAAAACATGTCACTGAAACATCTACAATTCTATATTGACCAATGCCACTCACAATCATCAAGAACAATAAACAGGAAAGAGAAGAAGATTTCACTGTTACCTCTTGAGGAATCTGGATTCCTTGTGACAGTTGCCATGGGGTGATGTGAAAACCGATGGAGGTGATGAAAAGCTATATGAGTTGAATGTATGAGTAAGGTGAACTGATTTAACGGGCTCTATAGGAGATAGATTACTGATATAGTTAAATACAGGCGAATCCTGCATAAAAATAAGGTTAAACTGGTGAAGTAAAAGAAAATTTTATGCATGAACATGATGAAAGACAAGCGCAAATCAGAAAATAGTTTACAAATTAATCGGTTAACAAACCGAATCACAAAGGGAATGCTTTCATTATAACTAAAAACGAAGCAGGTTATAGATGCATGATGGCAAAAATGAAAGCCTAAAAATTTTCAAGCACAAAACCTACAGGAGAACTGACCGTTGACCAAAAAGCAGAAGATTTAGAGGGAGAAAAAAAAAACCTTAAAATGAAGACCAAAATGGGAAAATGCGACTTTTTTTTTAACAAATTTGGAAGGAGAAGAAGAAAAAATCAACTTAAACTTCAGAAGCAATCGAATCTGGGGTTAGAAAAATAACTTTCTTGACTGGCATATACATACTCTAAAAAAACAAGCAGAAAAAATAAGTAAACAAAGAAAAAGGAAATTTCCCAATTTGGTTAGAAATACAAATGGTGTTGAATAATTGAAGTTGGGGAGTGATCTAGAACACAGAAGCTGAGGGTTTAACTAGCACTTGAGCGTGAATTAAAAAAACGGTTTTTAACCTAAAAAAAGAAAAGGAAAGGAAAGGAAATAGTGGTGAAAGCGCATGCAAAGAAAGAAGGAAAACCTCAAATTGGGAAAGAGGGGTGTTGATCTTGCTCCTATCTGGCGTGTCCATTGTTGTTTGCAGAGAGCGAGAGAGGAAACATCAACATAACAACATGCGAGAGTGTTGTGCTGTGTGTGAAAAATGAAAATGAGGGAAGGAAGGGTTGTGGTTTGGTTACTTTACTGTTTCAGCGGATTCAAGAATTGGAGAGGCGGGAGAAGCGAGTTTCTCTCCCCGACCCTACCACCCCTTCTATTAATTCCTACTATATACGGTCAAGTGAAAAATAAAAGGAAAGTAAAAATATTTAGTTAAAAAATAAATAAGAGGGACTATGGAACTGATAAAAGGATAAATAAATAAAAAATAACAGTATCATAATTATTCAACCAAAAAACCAATGTTTCTTTTTACCGCCCAAACAACCAATATTATCTTCCTTTCCTATTTTTATGTTATCAAATAGTAGAAGATAAGAACAAGGGATTATCTACTTTGTTAGAGTTTAATGTATATGTGTTGTTAGTTATATTGGGGTAGTTTGTTTAAAATTATAAAGTAAAAATTAAAAAAAAAAGGTAGAATTTGTTTCTTAAAATTAATAAAATTATTTAAAAAAAATATAAACAGTTTAGAAACAGATTAAAAAAATTATTTATTTTATTAAAATAAATTTAAACATACTAACCTATTATTAACTAATAAAGATTATATCTAATATGTTTTCTAATATAATTATTAAATTTATTTTAAAATAATTAATATAAAAATTAACAAACTTATTGTATATAAAAATATTTGTAATTTACATTATAAAAGACGTTCATCTTATTATACCATGTATATTTTTAGTACTACTATAAAATAAAGGTAACAAAAAAAAACTTAAGAACTTGTGTATATTATTAAAATTTCTACTACTAGATTCATCTTAGTGCATATTATAGCATTTTTTTGCGTTATAGCATGTACTATTATATGTGTAATTATTTATGTGAAAAGTTAAAACAATATTATATTATACTGTGTAATTATATATTATTGATATCATTGGCTTGAACTGGATTGATATCAGTTTTTTTTTCATGTTACCAGTGTTGAACACTTGGACTCTACTTATTAGTTACTACTTACTAGACAACTTTGAGTAAAAAATAAAACGGATATCCTCAAATTATGCTGCTGCCTCTCTTTTTTTCACTGCTGTTTTTTATTACAAGTCTTTTTTTCACTACTGTAACGTATCATTTCTTATTTTCTTTTCGTGATTAGTTATTGTGTAGTATTATGATTATTCTGTTTTTTTATTCTCACTGCTTGCTGAGTGGATTTTCTGGTTTAGTGTGCAGTGATAAAACTCATAAAAGCATCAAATTCCAATTATCACATGATAGTTGTGGCCGCATTAAATGATAATGATAGGTGTTTAAAAGGAAGAACGTCGGTACTTTAATGGGTTAAGAATTTAGAGTAATAAGTTAATAACATATGAACATTTTTTTCTTTATTATTAATACTATTTTCGTCCTTATATATAAAATTTGATAAATTAATCAATGTCTTCAGAGCTGTGTTGGTTAAGAAAATAAAAGAATAATTTTTTTATTATTGAAATACATAAAATTATATTTTTTATAATTTTTAAATGTGTTTTCATATGATTTATAATAAAAAATTATTTTAATTCATGGGCACCAGCTAATAAGGGTGTAAGTAACCTAGGTTAAATTTAATTTAATTTAATTTTCAATTAAATTTAATTGGGATTCGGAAGAATAATCAGTGCTGATGCCATTAATATCGTAAATATACATGTCCTCATTTTTCCAAGAATACTTTAAATTAAATCATTAAAAAATGTCGTATATTATTGAACGATTACCCACTAAATAGAAAAGGTTCACATCAAAACTTAACCACTTATATCAACTCACATTAATCTTGTCATAATTACATAATTATTGGAAAAAACTTGGACCGAATCCCCTAAATTTCTTGGGCTGTTTGGATTGGATGACGAAGAAGCTGCCACCCGTATGAACAAATAAAGGAACTGCTACCTTGGCGGGGCGAATTTGAAAAGGGCGTCTAACAACTAACCCAAAGCGTTATTATGTGTTTGTTGAGCTTTCACTTCAATTTTTTAGTATTTGGTTACAATATGAAAATAATAGTAATTTAAGCGTTAACTTAATCTTAATCAGTAAATATTTAATAATCAATTTTAAATATTATACTATCAACTTTATTATATTATTAAAATTAGTTTCAATTTTATATTTATTTTTGTCGTAATAATTTTCAATTTGTTAATATTTAATTAATAAACATATTTTTATTCATATTTTATTAATTTTCATTTTAAATTAAATTAGTATATCATAATAAAAACATGATAAAAACGATCATGATTAATTTCACAACCTTCGTCAATACTAGAAAAACGGTGACATACACTATTTTTCGAATACATGAATATAGAGATTTAAAAAAAAAGATAGTAGAGATAATAAAAATAATAAAGTAAGTTATAGTATGAAAAAAAAAAGTAAATAACTCACACAATAATAGCATAAAATAATTTATACATTTTGAAAAAAGGAAAAAAAATCTTTAAGTGTAGTTAATTTTTTTTATGGAGAATAAGTTTCATACTTGAATTAAAAAGGAGATATTTCAAAATTTTATTGAAGAGTTAGATATTTTAATTATGTTAATTAAAAAAATAATTCTTTTAAAAAACATATTAATAATAATTTATGATTAATTAAACTAAAAAAAAAGGAAAACAAACATAGGAGAATAATAAGAATATATTAATTGAACCCCCAACAATTGGAGAAGCGGTGAATCATATACTCATGATGATCACACCAATTTCAAACCTACATTTATGCATGCGAGGAAGAGATACAAAATTAAAATGTTTGTGAACTGTGATGCGTGTCTGTGTCTTTCCTAAATCCACTGTTACCTTCCTTCATTTTCAAACAAACGGGTCACCCTCCTTCAGTAGGGCAAGTGGACCCTAAGCCACTAAAGTCATTATAGGGACGTGTTTGGTCACGTGACTCATCCCACCCCCATTGCATTAATTAATAGAAGAAGAAAAAAGGTGAAATAATGATGAAATTGTGAGGGGTCAAGCATGCTAGCATGGTGTGGTGACTGGTGCATCTTTTAAGTTTATTAATTTGGTTTTTTTTAAAGCTCCTCCCCACATTCTCTGTGAGGTGAAGTTCATGCGAAATCATAGTGTCTTGTATTTGAGTAGCATGGCTACTTTTTTTGTCACGTGTTATACGGTTAGCACTTTATATATACATTCTCACTCATGATTCTTGGTCTTTTTGTAGATAAATCGACCCACAAATGTTCAATGTTGAACTTAACCCGTAGGCTCTACCTGTATAAATACGAATGTATATATATGTAACACATGTTCTCTTGGGTGTATGATAAAATATTACACTAAGATCACTGATTTGTGATATTTTAATAAAAATAAAATAAAATAAGCCAAGTGTTAGAGTAAGTTTTCGGGTGAAGTGTCAGAGACTCTGGACTAATAAAATACAATGTAGTTGACTAAATATTATAATGGAGATTATTTGGGTTCATCATTTCTTAATTCCTGGATGTTGTTTCTTACATGGATACGGCCAAAAGAAAGACCGAAACCCTCATAAATTAATTGAAAAATATATCAAAGATCAAGAAGGGTTAGGTGTCCTAGATTGTGACACAGTCAGGGAAGTGGTATTCTAGTTAATTAAATCTCGATCCGGGGAATATGAATATAATCCATTAGAAATTTACATCTAGATCCTTTATGTTTGGGAGATTCTTATATATTAAAATATGAATGTTTAAATATTATAATTATATATGTTTATGAATTAAATTTTAAAATTATATAATAGAGGTTAAGATCAAATCTTGAGTGGAATACGTTTCGAAGTACTTGAGAATTTTTCTTATATTAATTGCGTGGACAAAGGCAAGTTTTTATGAAGGTTTAATTTTGTTTTTCTACTTCAGTACTTCTCAAGTATGTTTCTCAAAGAAGTTTGGTGCATGGACATTTCGAAAGAGGATAGATGCGCATAATTTGTTCCACGCATATCTTGTTTTGATTTATAATGACGTCCATATACATAAATGTTTTTATGGTGAGAATAATATATATATAGTTAAACTATTATAATTATGAAAATAATAAATATAGATCACTAAATGAATTTTTTTTATTCTCCATACATAGTCATTATAAAAAATGAAGAAAATATAATCGTGTCATTAAAAAAAAGGTTTTTAATCATTATAATTTTTAATACAATTTATTTATTTTTATTCTCTCTTTTACTTATTTAAAATAAATAGAGAGAATTTTCTTCACTTTTTTCTTTCTAATTTCTATTTATCCAAATAACCCATTTTTAATTCTATTTTTTTATTTGTATCTATCTCTCTCTTATTTTTTTTATCACCACTACTCTTTTCATCTCAACTAAGCTGCAATATAAATTTTAAAATTTCTATGAACAGTGTTTAAGACGGGGAACTGAGAACATTTACACTTTATACCAACTTACCAATATATCGTTGGTATGAATTGAGTTGTCTTTGAATTTGATGAGTCTTTTCAATGAGAAAAAATGATTATATATATAGAAAAACTAATGATATGTGCAGGAATGATTGCTTAATGAAGGAACGGTGATCTAAGAGATTCAATTCCTATGTGCTTTTTATTTATTTTAATTGAGGTAAATAACGAGAGGGAAAAAGAAAAGTAATTCCTTTGATCATTAAAGCTGTTCTAAGATTCACTATGTATGAATTTTTATATATATAACTCTCAAACATAGCTGATACTTTATAGCTGTACCGGTATATCATTTCTCCAACAGTTCATTGGAGCTTCAATGGACCCTTCAAATCTTAAGATTCCCATGCCAAGCTGTGGTCAAAAGCCTGTTCCTTCCAAGGCGTGTTGTGTTATTGCTGAGTTTCTTCCTGGTGGAACATTGAAACAATATTTGTTTAAAAATAGGCAGAACAAACTTCCATATAAGGTTTTGATTCAGCTGGCTTTGGACCTCTCTAGAGGGTGAGTCACATTGTATTAATTTACCTTTGCAGTAGTTGATATCAATACTCTTTTTCCCCCTAACTGAAAATCTTTTTTTTTTCCTTCTTTTCATTGCAGTCTTAGTTATCTACATTCAAAGAAAATTGTTCACCGCGATGTAAAAACTGACAATATGTTGTCAGATGCCAATCAAAATGTGAAAATGGCTGATTTTGATGTTGCTCGTGTTGAAGCTATAAATCAAAGTGAGATGACAGGTGAAACTGGAACCTATGAATTATGGCACCGGAGGTATTAATCTTTATTTGGAACTTGCTTTAATTATATGTTATGTAGTTCAATAGAATGGCTGAATATGAAAGTGTTATTTTGATGACTTAAAATAATTAATCCTCTTTAATCTTGCTCTTGTAGGTTTTAAATGGCAAGCCTTACAACAGAAAATGTGATGTCTATAGCTTTGGCATTTGCATGTGGGAAATTTATTGCTGTAATAGGCCTTATTCAAAGCTAAGCCTTGTTGCTGTGTCACGTGCAGTTATTAGTCAGGTTAGTTCATAAAATGAACTGTTTCTGTCCATTCTCATATTCCCCTATATATGAGTATTTAAAATTCCCACCGTCTTGTCTAAACTCTGCATGATTTAGTCATTTGCTCATACACATACATCCTATGGTAAACTCTTTTAGCTATTATTATGACCACAAAAGATGAAAATCTTTTGAATTAAATTTCTTTTGTGTATAAAAGTGGATTAGAAATGAGAATGATTATAATGTCACATGATAATATGATATTGTTTTTTTTTTCATGAATATATCTGAACTGTTCCTTGGTCACTTTGTCCAATGCTTGGGTTATGGTTACTTTTATAGCTTCAATACTTTCCTGGTTTTGTGTGATTAAGCATTAACGTATTTATTTATTTTATTTGAAGACATTTTAATCATAGAATACCCCTAACATACTTATGCAAGTTCTACTATATCACATATCAGTTTTTTTTAGTTCAGTAAAATAAAATATATTTATATAATAAAAGGCATAAGGGAATTGTCTGCATGTTGCAAAATGATCATGTGTATATCTATGACAATCATTTTTCTTTTTTTTTTATATTTTCTGGAAGTAGTTTATTCTGTTTACTTACTAACACAACACTCTACCTTAAATCTTTTCCTAATTTAATGCTTATGATCGTATTTTCTTGCACGGCATTTACGACCAGAGATTCCTAGAAGTTGTCCAAGTGCCTTAGCAAACATCATACGAAAATGGGTGGTAAGTTCTGCTTCTCTCTTTTTACATGGCCCCAACTTGTTTAAGTTCATGTTTAACCAACTTCAATCTAATTGCAGTTATAATAAACGATACTTCCTCATCAATTTAAATATGTCTGAACCTCCTTTTTGTATGTTTCTAAGTCTGAATCTTATAATTGACAGTCTATAATTGGCTAAGTGAATTTCAAAATATAATCTAAATGCAGTTACTAAAAGCAAATCAACATACACACATTCTGCATACACTGCCACCTTAGTGGTGTGGACAGAACACTTTTTTTTTGTCAAACCACAATAGGCTATAAGAATTCGTATATATAATTCTAGTTTAGTATCATCAAATTGATAACCTAGAGTTTATCTTATAGAAATCAAGTGGGGCAGCAGAGGATGATTTTATCTCCTACATAGGCAAGTGGCGTGATGCTGGGGCTTCCCTGTTTGGTGGCTGCAGCAAGACTACTCCTAATACTATGAGAGGCACAGCTGAGGCAACATATGGGAAACTTAAAGACAAATGTATATAAATGTTGAATTGTGTTTTTATCTGTAATGGAAGAAACTACAATAATCTGAATGAAATGGCTAACTTTTTGCCGCAGGAGCAAGTGATCTATCATTTCAAATAAGTGTCACAGTAAGAATTTCTAATGAGTGGACTTATTTATGTGTCTCCCGTTTGTGTGTCCCTTTTCAAATTCAGTCCTAGACCTGGTACATCAGGAACATTTTCTAATGATGTCCATAGTTTATAAAGTAAGCAAAATTCTGATTTGTCAATCACAAAAACACCTGCTAAGGATATGATAGTGCAGCATAGAAGCAGCAGGGAAATGATGCAGTTATGACTCGTGAGGAAGCCATTTTTTAATATTTAAGATGGTAATTTGGTGTTATGAGACATTTTGGGATTGAAAAGCACCTTAACCAACTCAAAATTTTGTGCTTGGTTTACTCTTAAGATGTGAACACAGCAGCGGTACAGGAAAATTTAAAACGTGTGGAAAATACTAAACTGTCAAAAATAAATAAATAAATTTGTATCTGAATGTGTAATTCGTTGAAAAAATGTTTGAAAGATGAAAATATAAAATTTAATCCCCGATAGTATAAAAGTGCGACAAATATATCCTGTTGTTTCTCTATGTTACCATTAATAAAATTAGTCTACGTGACACAGAGGAACAAATTTGTCATTGAAATAATAACCACCGTGATCATGCTGATGAAAATGTCAGTAAGATATCATTTTTGGACATAAATATCAGTAGTTTTTTGTTGAACAAAAAATGTCAATATTTTTTATCAAAGGTAAATATCAGTAATTTGTTTTGAACCTAGATGTCAGTACGTTTCATTTGACCAAAATGTCAATAAATTATCATTTTTGTACGAAAATGTCAGTAATTTATTGGACCTAAATATTAGTATGTTTTTATTAGACTAATTTGTTAGACCTGAAATTTTATTTCATTTAAGGGTAAAATATAATTTTAGAGTAAATTTTTATCATTTTTTTTATCGTTACAAAAAAAACATTACAATAATCACTTAAAAAAAATATTGGCAAACATAATTTAAAACAAACATAATAATAACAATTCCTTTAGTAACCATTACAATTTTTTTCAAATTACAATAATTAATCATAATGTACTATAAATAAAGATAAATACATCTCGTATTTCACTTCTTCGAATATTGATTATTTGATTAACAGTGACAGATAGAAGTTAACGTCTGAATATATTTGTCGCACTTTTTATACTTTCGGGATTAAATTTTGTATTTTCATCTTTCATTGACGCATTTGTAATCGGAATATGAAGACGAAGAATCAAGAAAATATTACCTATTATCCCTATGTTGGCAATTAGAGATGGTCACATTATAATAATTTCAGTGACAAATTCATCTCTTTGTGTCAAGTAAACTATTTTACAATTTCAGAGTCTAAATTTTATATTTTCATCTTTAGAGATATATTTGTCAGCAAATTACAAATTCAGAGAGAAAATAATTATTTATCCTAAATATTATCAGTATTAGTGAATCTTTATTTTTCATTTTTTACTGAATTCTGTCTTTTTTTTCTTTTCTGGTTACATAACAAAATGATTTGTATAATTGTATTCAATTGGTAACATAAAAATTCGGATGGTGGAAAGGAAATACTAGAGTTCAATTACAGCTGGAATGAAAAATAGATTACTCTTATCTCTCTTAAATTTTATTCTGATTATAAAACTACAGTATATTGTTATTTAGCAAGTTTACAGAAACCTTGCTGAGCAAGGCATGCCGAGGAAGTTTGTAAAGGAAAAGAAAATAAATTTTCTTTAGGTAAAATTTTGGAGGCGCAATGTTATAATTTTACACAATTAATGTGAAATCGCAAAATATAAGGAAAAGGGTTTTTTCTTGACTTAAAATAAAATACGTGTAATGCAACAAACACAACAGCACCTTGCACAATGCACAGGTGGACACATAATGTACTTGTCTGCTATGACTCGAGTGCTGAATCATAACCGGACAGTTCCAAAACTGGTTTGCCAGTTTTGTTTTAGTATGTGAATTTTTTTTGTTCAACGTGAATAGAATGCGTTTCTAAACAGAGCCTGAATATTGGATTGTTATTAAGTAAAATTATACTTGTCTTGAAATTTCCGTTTGACTAAAGTGATAAAACGTAATTTTCGCATTTAATTAAAGAATTTATACACCAAGTGTTTTTTTTTTCAAATATGTTTTTAAAATAAAAATATCCAAACGTAATTAGTGAGCTATCGACATTGATTCTATGACTGTTCTTTCCTCTTTGACAGTTCTACTCATCTATCAAGTGGAAGAGTCTATTAGGTGGGAGACAAGTCCATTTTGTTAGGACTTATATAAGTAGGAGTATAAAACCTAACACAGAAAACAAGTTCATTAAGTGGGAAAGTCTTATGAGTTAAATACAACATCAAGTAATTTCTTGTGCCCAACATGAGATTCCTAACAGGATATTATCATCAAGTTGGCCAAAAATGTCACACTAATCTGTCCAAAAATGTAAAGAGACTGTCACTTCCATTGTTACACCTGCAAGGAGGTAGTTCTTTTTTTTTTAAAAAAAAAAACTCAACAAGTTCTTTTAGACTTGTCTATAAGAGGAGATTTGTAAAATGAAAAATAAATAAATATGAAACTATTCAAACTAGGATATATAATATTGGGTTAGCTTTTCAGTTAGGTACCCCATAATCATATCATCATGGTTTTGGACGTTCCAATCTCAAAACTAACATAAGATCCGCTACACATAACTAAGAAAAGAGGATATTTGTCAACCATGGATTTTGTTGTATACAAAGTGTGCTTCCTCTCCAATTGCCAATTGGAATAAATACAAGTTTAAGCAAAATCATTAAAGTTTAAATACAATTCTAAAATTAATTATTAATTTTATGATATTTACTCTTTGTAAAATGTGTTTTTTTATCTTTAAAATATTTTAGATAATAGTTTTTTTTCAATGTTCAATTTTTTTTACCATCGAAAGTATCATCTAAAACAAAGAAAAAAAAATGACAAACACATTTTGTAAGGATTAAAATAATTTTTTTAAAAAACAAAAAATGAAAAAACTTAAATTATAAAGAAAAAAATATATTTAGGCCATTTTACAACATGTATTAAACTCTAAAAGAAAAAAATAAATTTAACCTGATGTGTAATAAAAAAAGGTTTTTAAATAAGTATAACTAATTCATAAATATTCTATATAGTATATTTTTAAAATATATCAATTTTAGCTTTAATATGTTTATTTGGTAATATTTTTTGGATGTTTTTTAATTTGATTGAATTTTAAGTTTCAGCTCAGAAATAAATTGTCCTAAATTAAAATTGAATTTAGTCATAAAAATAAAATTATAAAATATGAAGAAGTAATATGGCCCTTCCTCATATTTTATTTGTTATACCTCAGTCACCTACACGCCTTAGCTTTATTATTTCTTATCTTTTCACTAATGTAAATTATTGAACATTTTCTTTTACTCTTGTCAGTTTGATTTTTATATATATATATTGATATCTATATGTAAATTTATGATAAAGAAATTAAATATAAAATAAAAGTCATGGAAAATATTTTTTTTATGAAATCTTGCAAGAAAAATTAGATTTAATTCACGACGATAAATATTTTTCCTTAAACCATATTAACATCTAGATTATTAAGGTAAAATAAATTTTTAATACATAATAGTAATATTAATATATATTCTATATAATAGAACTAATGTATAAAATCATTTTTATAAGAAAATAGTAATTTATTTATTTTCTTTTACTTATATAAATAAAATTTTATCCTATACACAAATATCATATGTAAATTTATTACTAATATAGAAATACCATTATATATAAAATAAAACACATGCATATGAACAATTTTTAATCTGAGATTGTGAGCACACAAGATAACACCATTCCATACCTAAGAATCAATCAGCTTTTTAAATTCTGAACCCACTTGATAAATTACACAAACCTTTAACACTTTTACAATCTTCGTTGTTTTTTCTTAAACACTTTTTATATGTTCACAACAACAAAGACATGTTAAAATGTAATACTGATACAAATTGTGTATCGAAATCAGAAAAATCAGTCACGAGAAACTTAAAAATGAAACTTAAACAGTATCCGGTTATATTTATTTGGAGTTTCCAAATTCAAACCAAACTAGCAATCTAACTCAAGAATTGGATTCATCTTTGGGCAAATTTATCTAAGAGGACCCTTTTAGTAATTAATTATTTACTAAACAAGTCCCTTTTGAAAGTATTTGCGGAAGGAATCCCTGTTTACAAAGAGTGTCGTCATCACCAATGGCAAGACATCATTGACAACTAATATGGAGACAGTCTCGCCAATGGGAGAAACTAGACAGATGTGAATAGTGCCGCCAGTGTTTGTGGCGATACATGGAGAAGGAAGAAAATATTATCGTTTTTAGTGGACCACTTTAGATTTAATTTCTAGATTTATTTGATTAGTATAATGCATGATAAAAAAGCTAACTTATAAATTGATGCCTTCAAACCATTTGCTCTGTGACGTTTGGATAGCATGCATATAACGACTTAATGATAGAAAACTTAGGCAAGTAACATTAAAAGTAGGTTTTATTACACGTGTAGTATTATTAAATCTGTGTCTTTCACCTTTATAATTTATATTAGGTTAAATCATGCGCAATAGCCTATATTTACTTGATTTTGTTAAGAAAGGAAGATTTCCTCAATTCTCATTTTTTCTGAGTATTTTTTTAGAAAGAAAAATAATACAGTATATAAAGCGTCAACAATATGTTTATATAATGCAAATCAAAAGAGCTTTGGCTTCTTTTGGCCACTTTTAATTTTTACTCAACATAATAAAGGTTGTTGCAAAGCATATTAGTTGCCACAAACTAGTAATTAATTAAAGAATGAAGACTATAAGACTAAGGAAAATAATCTTTTGCAAAGCATATATACCGCGCTTATGACGATATTTAATGTGGCAAATTAAATATTTTTATTTTATACAGTTTGATAATATGAAGGTATATTAAATATTTTTATATAATAAAAAAATCAGTTTCTCTTGTTATTTCTCTTGTTTTTTATAAAAAAATATTAATAGAAGTGATTTATAATTACAACTAAGATTATTAACTATTAAACATATTTTTAAAATAAAATGAGAATTATTATATGAGTAAAAATGTAAAATGAAATTCACTAATTAAGTTAAAAATTTTAATAATATTTTAGTAATAAAATAAAAATCATTAAATATTCTTAAATTTTACAACCTTACAAATAAGTGTCTAATTAAAATATTTAATCCTTACATTGTAAATATTCTCAAAAAGTGGAGTCAATTAGATATAGAGAGAAAAAAAAAGAAATTAATCATTAATATGACTAAAACTGTTTAGATTTTTTTTAAAAAAAATTATTACTCTTTTTTGCGTGAATCGCGAGATATCTCATGCTGCTCATGACCAGTTAGTTTCTAAAGATGAGAAAAAAAATATAAATAATATGTACTTCTTTTATTAAAAAAATATAAAAAATGCAAAACTAAACCAGTTATTTTGCTATACAGACTGATAATATTTTCTTCATTTTCCATGGCCACTGGCGGCACCATCCACTTCAGCAGCCTCACCTCACCTGTCTCACTCCTTTCATTGGCGAAATTGTCTTCACGTCAGTTGTCGTCTTGTCATTGGTGATGGTAGCACCCTTGGTAAAAAAGAACCCCCTCCACAAATACTTTCAAAAGGCACCCTATTTGATAAATAGTTATTAAAAGGGTCCTTTGAGGTAACTTTGTTCATCTTTGCGGTTGCCACGTCACTCCTTCGATTTTCACTTTCGACCCACAGATGCACGAATCGATCAGCATTCCCGACCCGACCCGAAAAGTCGTATCGGGCTATCGGATCGACCTGTTTTGGCTATACGTTAAATTCGACAAGTTATTTTCTTCTTCCTAACAACATTAAACCCTAACAAAACCCCACTCTCATATTCTCATCCAACCACCAAGCTGATCGATGGGGAAGAAGAAGGATAAAATCGTTCTTCCACCGGAGCTTCCGCCGGAGATTCCTGACGACGAAGTTGAAGTTTCCGACGATGACCTCCAATTCGTCAAGGAGAACCGCGCCTATGCCTCCTTGCTTTCCACCTTGGACACCCATTCAATCACCAAGTTCGCATCTTCACTATTTTATAGTGTCACTCCTTACTTGCAATGCTTCTGTGTAAACTGTTAGCTAAAGTAATCCTTTTTCTGAAGGTTTATGAGATTTTTGTCACCATTTATAAATAGGGAATAAAATTTGCATATTTTGACTCTTTGAAACCTTCCCGTGGTAGCGGAGTTTATGTTAGTACTAAGAAACTTGTCGAGGTTGACGGTTTAGGTGCATAGTTAGGTGAAATAATTGAATTATTTTATGAAAATGGAAAACTTTTACAGACTTATCATTCAGAAATTTCCATAGCATTAAGCTTTAGATTGCCAATGAAAAGTTTTTTTTTCCTTTTTGCATTGTAATTTTTTTATCAGTCCTTGTACTGTGACAAAAAGCTTCTTGAGCCTGCTATTTGAATTTTTAGAGTAGGCATCTAGCATGCTTGTAATCTCTTATGAAGCACGGACACACCGGCTGAAGGATGTGTTGCGGCGGCGGACACGTGAGGAACACGTTTTTGCAGTGTCCAATTTTATTTTATTTTTCTTTTAGGCTTCGACATGGTGGTGACACTACCCGGACACACATCTTTTTTTACTTTAATAAATTTTTAAAAAATAACCTAAAGATTAAACTAATATTAACCTAATATTAACAAGTTTTTTTTTGGATTTTTCCTTTCAATGATGTTTTCTCTTAGTAATTTTTTTTGAGACTCTTTATTAATGAACCTAAAGAACTTGGTAATTTTCTTGCATTGTGGAATATGATGACTCTTAATACCTTTTTTGTGGGCATTATTATCATGTGAAAATTATAAAGCTTAGCAACTTGTTTTAAGATGAAATGATAAATATATAAATCTTAATTATCAATTTAAATGTCATGTTGATCATATATAATGTGTCCCCATGTCCTATCTATGTTTTAGTCTTTAGCTGTGTCTCGGTGTAAGTGTCTGTGTTTGTGTCAGAGTCAGAGTTTGTGCTTCATAGGTTATCTCCTCCCTGTCACTTGTACAGTGTGTAAATGTCTTCTGAATTGTAACTGTTTAGCTTATGTGAATGTACATTGTTGTTATGAGTTTTATATGATGAGGTTACTTTGGGAATAACTTTCCCACACATCCTTAGGCATGTTTCACGGGTTGCTGATGCCAAAGATGATGCATTGGAGAAACTTTATGAGAAACGCATGCAAAAGAATGCTCTCAAGAAAGAAAAAGAAGAAACTGGTTTGCAGGTTGATCGTGTAGATGCTCTTCCAATCAAGACATTGGATGGAAAAATCCATTACCGGACAGGTATCTAGTGTTCAATATATAATTTGTGCATTGCTGTCTTCTGATTACTCTTTTATTTCTTTTACCAAGTGCTTTGGTAATGGATACTGTTCTCACACTCTGCAGCTACAAAGACAGTATCAGAAAATGATCCAAGTGAAGAGGGAACTGGAGAGGATGTCAATAAAGACAAAGGTATGGTCAAGCTAACTAAGGCTGAAAAGAGAGCCAAGCTTAAGAAAATGAGAAAAGAGGCGAAACAACAAGGGAAAGAGGTGGCTAAAGCAGAAGTGGAAGAGACACCACAAGCAGCAGTGCTGGTATTATCAAATCAAATTAACTATCATTTTACTCTTTTTATGGTTTCAACAAAGATCCTTTTCTTTTTTACATCTGATACTGTATCAATTTTCAAATAGAATGCTTTGTTTAAAAAGAATCTAGTGCTAGCATGTCACTTCAACAATTATATCCATTAAAAACAGAGAAATGCTAGCAGCACACTCTGTTGTTAAGTTATTTTCATGTGTGTCTCCCTAAATAAAGAGTGTGCCCTAGTTATTTAATAGGATCCACATTCCACATAAATTCACCTAATAATAGAATGTGCTGGAAATATTGTGTTGCAAGCATTCCACTTAAAAGTAAAAATAGTTGTTTTTTCATATATTTTCTTGAACTGCCAACCTTTTTTACAAGACTAGAAATTATTGGACTTGATGCTGTGCATAATTTTTTGTATGCTCTCTTTACTTTGTTTAGGCTGAGGTAAAGGAAGATCTTACAGTTGAGGAGGCATTTGAAAGTAAGAAGCATAAACTTGCAGAATTGGGGAATGCCTTGCTTACAGATCCAGAGTCCAATATTAAATTTCTGAAGGAGATGGTGCAGATATCTAAAGATAATGATGATACCATTGTTAAACTTGGACTTCTTTCCCTCTTGGCTGTTTTCAAAGATATTGTCCCTGGGTATTGCCTGATAGTTATATATTATGTATCATATTATAATGCACGTTTATATGTAATGATAGTACGATTATTTTGCTTCGACAATCAATATTAATTCTATTTTTAATGTTTCAACTTTCATGTTAATGGATGCAATGTGGCAGCTATCGGATCAGGCTTCCTACTGAAAAGGAACTAGAAATGAAGGTTTCAAAGACTGTTAGAAAGATGCGTTATTATGAGTCAACTCTTCTCTCTGCATACAAGGTTCATATTAATGCTCAAGTGTTACGCTTACTATAATTACTTAATTTAGCTGAAACATAGTTATACTGTCATATATGACTTCCATTTCCTGTGCTTGCAATGGTGCTTGTTGCCTTTTTCTTGAACCTACTGTTGGCATGAGTCATGCATATAATTATGTTATAATCATAGTAATTGTCATATCTGTAATTATAGAAATTAGCATATCTGTAATTACGGGATTCATAACCTTTTTTAGAGATTGTAATTATGCTTAAATTAGGCAAGTTGTTATCAGATTTGTATATATATTGCCTCTCCTAGAGAAGAGTAATATTGCTGTGATTTTACCATATTTTGAGTCCTACTTCCTTCATTGGTCAATTTTTTTGAGATATCTTGTTTGAAATTGTTATAAAATATGAATTTTGTTATATTTGTGCCACTAAGATGTTTTCTTTTTTACTCATGTTGTTAGGCATACTTGCAAAGGCTAGTAGTCTTAGAAAAGAAGCCTTTATTTCAGCATGTAGCAGTTCGTTGTATTTGTTCTTTGCTTGATGCAAATCCCCATTTCAACTTTCGCGAAAGTTTGTTGGATGCTACTGTCGGAAACATAAGCTCTGCTAATGAGGCTATAAGGTTCTGTTGTATCTTTTCTGTTGACCATTCTTCATTATAATAAGCTTTCTCCTGAATTTTGTGGAATTTCCTCTGGAAGGCATGAAATTAGTTTGATAAATGTTATTCAAATTTTAGGGTGAAGATTCAATTATCAGAAAAAGGAAACTATGTATGCTATCATTTGGGACATAAGGCAAAAGTCTATGGTAATTGGGTTATTGTTGGATTAAAATTTAGTATGCTAGTCTGCCTTGTGTAGTTCTAGTGTACAATTGTATACCCAAAGTTGTCTATAATATACTGGCCATTGGATTTTATAATGTACAGAAAAAGATTTTTCTTTCTTAATGGAAGTTCCTTTGAGTCATTTATCGGGGAAATAATGTGTGCATATTGATTTCTTGTGATTGAGGTGGTGTTGGAGAGTATACAGAATATTTTGCCATGTTCTGGAAAACATACCTTATCAAAAAGAATTGGAGGATGTGAGTTTTATTCTTGAAGTTGCATTGAGGACTTGGCATTTTCCGACATCACTGTCTCTTTGTCCATTTAAACAACTATCGTTTAAAAATAATACATGCTTCAGGTGTGTAGTCAGTAATGAATTCTACCACAGGAACTTGTTGCCAAGTTTCATAACTAAATATCTTGTTTCATTCCATGATTGTAAGTTGTATCTCTAAGCACTGTAACAATATTTCTGGTATTTGTTACATTTTTTATGACATCATTCACTTTTCCCTGGAATCTGAGTTCTGAAGGCCAGGAAGGATTCTAATTTCAATTTCTCAAGTAGCGGAAAGACTCAGACACAGTTTTTTATACTTAGCATCAATTTTTAACATTGATCCCTGGATCTTTTGGCAAAACAATACCTTGTTGGTTACCACTTACCAGTTATTTTCTTGCTTAGATAATTCATACGGATAACGATTTTTCTATTTCATGACACTTACTATTGTGTACCTGATAGAAATTTCTTGTTTCTGTTTGACAATTGACAGGAAACTTTGTTGTTCCACAATTAAGTCACTCTTTGAGAATGAGGGTAAACATGGGGGTGAAGTTACTGTGGAGGCTGTTCGATTGATTGCCAATCATGTTAAAGCTCATAATTGTCAAATGCACCCAGATTCTGTTGGTGTATGACCCACTCCCTTTGATATTGTATCTTTCATTTGAAGTCTGTACTTTGCCAATTTACTATTTCTCTAATCAGTTGTTATTTTACTTTTTTGTGTGGTAAAATCATCAAGGGCCAAAAAAAGTTATTCTATGATACAACTATGTTTAGAGCCCCCTCCCCCCCAAGTTATTATTTTAGCTCATGCCATGGGTAAATCACTTAAATAGCTTTTTTTAGGTTTTTTCCTCTGAAAAACTTACATAATTATGATATATTTTTTAAACATGATTTAATAAAAAAGTGTATTTTCTTTTAACGAGGCACAAACAAATTCTCTCCTGTAACTATTTTAGTGAAACCTATTTTATTTTATGTGTAACGTTAAACAGAGCTGTTTAGTAATGTTTCTTCTTTGCGACGCCTTTTCAGGTTTTCTTGTCTCTTTCATTTGATGAGGATCTTGTGATGGCTAAAAGGATAGAAGATGAACAGAAATTTAAAAACAACAAAAGTAAGAAAAGGAAAAACTTGGAGGCATCAAATCAGTTAGAGAATGAGAGAAAGAAAAGTAGAAAAGAAATGATCTCCAAGACAAGAGAGGAGGTTATTACTTTTCCCCATAAAAATCACTGTTCTGTTTTTTTCTTAGGTATGATATTGTAGTGATGTGTTCTGTAGGTTGAAGCTGATTACAAGGCTGCATCCTTAGCCCCGGATGTTATGGAGAAGAAACATATGCAAACTGAAACACTCTCTGCTGTCTTTGAGACATACTTTCGCATTTTGAAGCATACTATGCAGTCCATAAGGGCCAGGTTTGTTTTTATATCACGTATATTACCATATCAGAGGGAAACATTAGTGTTCTCGGTTCATACCCTGTTTTCCATTGAATTAGATTCTTTATTTTATTTTTTTTGTTCTTTATATTTTGCTGTGTTAATATTTCTTGTGTAGTTTTTGTTTGTGTGTAACTAAGTAACTTTTGAATGAACATTCATCACTTTCTGTCATGATTGTTGATAATTTTCCCTGACTTTCTTGCTCAGGCCTGAAGCAAACACTGGGGCATTATCTTCTGCAGTGGAACTCCTCCCTTTGCTTGCTCCATGTCTGAAAGGACTGGCAAAATTTTCACATCTGATTGACCTTGATTTCATGGGTGATCTAATGAACCATCTGAGAGTACTTGCTTCTGGAAGTAGCAACTCAGGCAACACTTCTGACAAGTGTTCTAAATGTTTGACCGTATCGGAACGTCTCCAGTGTTGCATTGTTGCTTTTAAAGTGATGAGGAACAATCTTGATGCCTTGAATGTTGATTTACAGGACTTCTTTCTCCATCTTTACAATCTTGTACTTGAATACAGGCCAGGAAGGTTTGCATTAAAATCCAATATTCTGAAGTCTCCCTTTCATTTTTTTTTTTCAAATTATTTTCCAAATGACCAGTATGTTCTGTTTCTGAAAATCTACTAGACACATGCAGGATAGGTCATTGCTGTGGATAACTGGATATGATATTAATGTACTTGTTTTTGTGTTGTCTTACATGCTAGTTTACACACATAAGTATGCATGTAAGTTTAGTAACTACAATTCATCCTACAGATCTCTGCCTAATGTCTTAAGCTTTTAGAATAAGTAGTTATCAAACTCTTCATTATCCTATTGTTAGGAATTCATCAGTCATTTTCCTATATAATATTGACACCAAAATCCCCAGTGGCCTTTTCATGAATGAATGCATTAGAGACTTGGAGATAAAAATGATTACCAGGCCTTCACCTAACTGTTCGTGCTTTTAGAATCAGTTAGTTCCTTTGATTTGTTAGAAAATTGATCTTGTTCCATATATGCATGATATATATATCCAATGGAAGCTTGGAACATAAAGTGCTATTGAATTTTGTTTGTCTTTTTTAACTTTTCCTTGTTTCAACTTTAATGTTGTACAAGGAGATTCACGTTGTTAGTAAATTTTTCAGGGTTTTTTTTAACTTATTCCAGTTAATTTATATGCTTTATTTTTATGATACAGAGATCAAGGAGAGGTGTTAGCAGAAGCTTTGAAGATAATGTTGTGTGATGATAAGCAACACGACATGCAGAAGACTGCTGCATTTATAAAACGATTAGCAACGCTTTCACTGTGTGTTGGATCAGCAGATTCCATGGCTGGTATGTTTTAATATTCCTATATCAACCTTCAATTTCATATGCCCTACTACCTTTGGTAATAAAACACAGGAAATAGAATACTAAAAAAATAAAAGAGAAACAAACTTATATTTAGTTTTCTTTTGAACCCATTTCAGCCTTGGTCACAGTAAAGCATCTTCTTCAGAAGAATGTTAAGTGCAGAAATTTATTGGAAAATGACATTGGAGGGGGCTCTGTTTCGGGCACAATTCATGTAAGCTTCTTTCATGTATTATTTGTTTACATTAAGTGCAGAATCTTTGCTTCAAATATTCTCCTTTTTTTTTATAGTTTGAGAAATTTAATTAAATGGGGAGAGGAGGGCGTACAACTAGAGTGCAGATGTTAAGATATCCTCCTAAGGAGTCATAATAAAAGGGAAAAAAAAGGAAAATTAAACTGGGTATTTCAAAAGAAGTCCTCCATTCCTTGTAAATACTCACTAGTGATATTCTCTTTCGAAACTCCATTTCTAGAATTCTTTAAGATGCCAAAAAGACAAGTTTAAGGTAATACTTATTTTTCTTGAAGCTGCATTTATATGAAGTTAAGGATAATCTGTGACTTTGGTTTGCCCGTGTATATTTTGTGTAAATAAGTAATCTTTTTAACAATTAATATATTATTAATTATTAAATTACTTTCAGATCTATGACCTTGAAGTGTACTATAATTATTTTTCTGGATTGTGTAATTGCTAATAATACAACAAAATTATGCAGTAGTTTAAAATCCAAAAATACGAGGTGTTGAAGCATGAGACCTCTTCTTGAGAGATAAATGATAATGACAAAAATCTGGTATAATTATAAAGGAAAGGGGAAGGAGGGAGAAATGCTTCCAAAGTAGTCTGCATCAGCCTTATGCTATTCTTTTATTTAAAACATTATTTTGTAGATAGCTTATTTTTGAAAGAAAAGTTGGGCATGAAATTTTTTATGTCAAAAATGCTAAACGTGTGAATTTCATTGCAAAATATTTTAGTGAGGACTATTCTTTTTTCTGTAATGCTTTTATGGATTGTCTCCCCTTTGGTATGCAGAAATATCTACCATATTCCACAGATCCCAATTTAAGTGGTGCCCTTGCCTCAGTACTTTGGGAACTCAATCTTTTGTCTAGTCATTATCATCCAGCTATATCAACACTGGCCTCGGGCATTTCAAGCATGAGTACTGCACATAACCAGATCCTTTTATCCAAGTCCTCTCCTCAACAAGCTTATAAGGAAATGTCTCTGGACCAGGAATTATGTTTCACACAACAGAGTGACGGTATAAAATTAAATAACAAGAAGAGACGTGCAAATGGCCCTGCTATTTCACCTTCCATTGGTTCTACAACAGTTACGAGTTCATTTGATGACAATGAATTGCAAAGGCAACTTAGTTCCCATTTTATGGTTCTTCATGACATAAAGGAGAATGAAAGGTTGAGAAAGGAGTTGGATAGGACTGCTCTATCACTACAGCTATATGAACAATATAAGAAACAAAAGAAACGATCAAAACCAAGTAGATGATCAGCCATTGCTTTGTGATGTGTATGGCCCCATAGGTTTCAGTTATGCAGTTACAGTTCATTTCCAGTGGAGATAATTCTCAAATGCGTTCCTCAAACGAGTTCACCTCATTTGAGTGCATGAAATATGGAGGAGAGATACTTTTTCAATTGAAGTAATGCAATGCAAAATGAACTTGAGGCTATCATTCTTTGGAAGTTGGATGATCCTGTATTGTTATTCATTGCCTTATATAAACCGATGTTGGTTTAAGGCACAATCAATTTTGTAATACTGCCATTTCTTTTTATGAAAATTGGTTTTGATTATTTTGAACGAATATATGATGATGAAGTCAGAGAGTATTTACTATTTGATTCTTAGTTAAATCTAAAAGGTATTTTACAGTTTTACTTCAAGATAATGGTGAATGTATCTTTACTCTCTGGCTTTATATATGTTTTCTCGAGGAACTAAATGTCTAAATGTATAAAAATATAGTTTGCATTGTTTAATATAACTAGCTCCTCGTGTCTCCTTTCAATTAGTATAAACTACTTTATATATCTTTCATATTTTATAAGTATAACTTATTTTGTCAAGTGACATTTTCTAGCTACAACTTACATTATTTTTCATAATTACATAAAAGAAAAAGATACACTAGTGAGATTAAAAAGTCCTCCTCAGAGTGGTTTATTCCATTCATATAGCTCAATTACTCACAATTACCTGAAAACATTCTGAATTCTGATCAGGAGTAAATATAAATGCTCTATACAAAAGCAGTTTTCGCACACTATTAGCCTTGCCATTTCACATAATTAAAGAGAAAGAAAAAAAAACCAACCAGGTGAAGCATCAGAACTGAAGTAACCCTTTAGCAGGTTTAGTTTGTAACTTACAAACATATCTTCGTTGATGCAACACCTCAATTTCCTTTGCCAGCTAACTCATTGTATGATCACAAATCACAATTTATAGTTTTAAAATAAAGCCTTTCACATACCTATCATTGTCTCCCACTCCCATACTTGCTCTATAAAACCCATCTCAACCATAACAACAATGCATCAAGTGCTCGTTGCCAATACAAATCCAACCATTTGCATTCCTTTCCAAAAGAATCACAGCCTTCATTCACCGAAACTAAAACCATGTTGAAGAAGCAATCTCTCTTGTCCTTCTCACTAGCACTGCTAGTTTCCTTTATGTATTGCACCACCACTTTAGCCCAATTATCACCAGCTTCTGCCCCTCTCAAACCAACCCAACCTACACCTACCCCACCGGCTGCAGCTCCTCAACAACCATTGGTTCCTTCATTGCCACAGTCACCAAGTGATTCCACTCCTGACAGTACTCCAGCTGTTGACATTGTTGGAATCCTGAGGAAGGCAAAGTCATTCAACATCCTAATCCGCCTCATGAAAACTACCCAATTGATCAACCAACTCAATGCACAGCTCCTCACTACTAAATCCGGAGGCATCACCATTCTTGCCCCAGATGACAGTTCCTTCTCTGAACTCAAAGCAGGCTTCCTCAACTCTGTTTCTGATGGCCAAAAGCTCGAGCTCTTACAATTCCACGTTATTTCAGACTATGTCTCTAGCTCCAACTTTGATACTCTGACCAACCCTGTGAGAACGCTAGCAGGAGCTAAACCTGGAAAGGTGGAACTGAATGTGATAAGTTACGGAGGGAGTGTGAACATCTCGACGGGTGAGGTTAACACCACCATTACTGGCATTATATATACGGATAAACATCTTGCTATTTATAAGGTGGGTAAGGTGCTTCTTCCTATGGACTTCTTTGCTGTGTCTAAGGCACCTGCAAAGGCACCCTCTTTGGCACCAGAACCATCCGCAAAGGCTCCTAAAGCGGATAAGGAGAAGTCACTGTCTCCAGATTCCTCAGAATCATCTGAGATTAATTCCACAAACGAGAATTCTGGCACTGTGAATATCAATGTGCATGCAAAGTGGGTGCCCCTTGTTCTTGGACTGGTTCTCATGACTGTATTCTTATCATAAACCAGAAAAGAACCCAAGCTATTACATACCATAAAGTTAATACTGGAGAGTGCTATATATGATTGCGAGAATGGAGTGAGCACTACTGTAGTGGATTAGTTTCGAGGATTTGAGATTGTATCCCTTTATGAATTTATTCTGAGATATGTTATGGCAGCTTCAATGTTTTTTGATGCACACTTCAATGGATCAATATTTTGCAAGTTTATAGTTTATGATATATTTTGAAGAAAAAAAACATCGATTGGAATTTACAAATTAATACCTCCAATAAATTATCACGCCAACAAGAACTTATAAGTTATAAGCATATAACAACATTGCAACACGAGCTTTTGTACCGAGTTGGTATCCGCTCCACCAGGTATGGTCCTCTTTTCATGATTCCAACAAGTTTCAAAGACTTTGTTCATGGAAATGTTCTAACGCTCATTTGGATGCTCTGCTTCAAGCTGCAACACTAACAATTCATTCAAAGGACGCTCATCTTTCCCACACCTGCTACAAGTCAAAAACAAGATATCAGAAAGAAAATCTTGTGTGCAAAAGGAAATAGAAAACAAAAATAGGAATTGTCATAGTCACATTTATTAACTAATAAATTGGGAGCATTGTAGTAAATGGGAATCAACCAACTCGCCATACATGGCAATATCCATGAAAAGAGAATCACATATGAAAGACGATTTTGTTACATTTTTTTTACAGATTAAATTTGATTTCTTTATCTTTTAGGGTTTAATTTGCAAGTGTTTCACTCTTAGGATGGATTTGGTTATTTACCCATGCATACAAACCCTAATTCAAAGATTTTTATTTTCAAAGATTGCATAAAAGAGTTGTAGAAAACAATGATGATGAACATTAGAGTTCTACACTAAACAGTCTCCCATGCATACAAAAATTATTCATCAATGTTTATCCCTCATTTGTTACCATCAACTAATAAAAGTGCTCAAACCCTAATTTCTTGCGAGAAGAGTCTAAGTCCCATGACTAAACTATTAATCTTTTACAAAGCTTAGTCAAATTACTTGTTTTAAGAAAAAAAAATCAAAGAGGATTCATGAGCTGTGCTCTATTCCTAGACACAAGACCCATAAGGTTCTATTCTCTAATTCATAGTTCAAATACATTTTCTAATCATATTTAAATCATAAAATCAAATAATGGTTGATCAAGCCACATGTAATCATTAAGCAAATAAAAAATCACTTAATGTCAAAAAATAAACATGTATTAATAACACTAAAGATATATATGAGTTTAGATTTAGTTACATCAAACCCCAATTTATGGGAGCTCAATAACTAGTGGCTGAAAGGAGCATAAAAAATGGTGAAGAAAACACCAAAATGAAAAATGGAAGTTTGGGAGAGTTCACACAACTACATCAATTCCAAAATTCCAAAACCTAGGTGAGAAAAGAACGTTATATTTCCTTACAAAAGCCCCTTTAACTTAATTAAGTTTTGTCTTCAACATAATATTTTAAAAAATTCTACTAAATGAGTTCGGTTAATATTCATTTCATATTACATTCTATTTCTATCATTATTATTTTTTATTAGTTTTTTCAATATTAATTGGACTAAAAGAATAAGCATCAGTCCTTAGCACTTCGTTTGGTAGGAAAAATTAAAAAATTAGTATGAGTCTCACATGTTCAACACTCTATTTTTATTTATATATATATATATATATATATATATATATATATATATATATATATATATATATATATATATATATATTACTTTCATCTATTTTATTTCTCATTTCTATACCAAACAAAACATAAATAAACAACTACTTACTCTTTAAGGAATGATTGATACGCAAAAATACAAATTAAACATTAACGCTTAATATTAAGCAAAAAAATTAATGTAAGCACTTGATGTGGCCTTAGATTCTCTCTCAGTTAAACTCTCAGACAGGGACTACTATCAATTTGGTAGTATACATAGAATCACCATGTGCCTCTGAAATTAGATTAGATTTTCCTAGATACATGCTTCCACTGGATGTGGGAAGATAACCTACGGAATTATGACGTTAAAGAAAAATAGTTGGATGCTCACATCTTAATGCACCTGCCAATACTTTGGTTCTGCCTCTTCCCCCCACCAATCATTATTGATACCACCTTTCCGTGATAGGTAAGGCTAAATTGTTATGTTTTGAGCAAAGCTTTAATTTTTCTAACCAAAAGAAAATCTCTTAGCCACAGCGAGGAAGATAGGTACTGCTATTATTGTTCATTCATTAGCCAAGTATCTCAACAAATTTTTCTTTCACCCTATCTTCACGGAGAAAAAGAAACTAGTACTGTTTGATTACAATGGTTTTCAGCATAACACACTACAATTCACAAAGTCAATTGATTGGGACGGGAGATTGGTGTGGCCTTCAATCATAAAACCACATTGCTTCATGCGTACATCCGTATGTCATCGTTGATGCAACACCTCAATATCCTTGCCTCATAGCAACTTAGTGTTTTCTCACAAATCTCACAAAGGTTTTAAAACAAAGCCTTTCGCCTACCAATCATTGTCTCACATTCCCAGACTTGCTATATAAACACCATCTCCACCATATCTTCAATGCATCAAGTGTCCACTGCCAACACAATTCCTATCATTTGCACTCCTTTCCAATATCATCTAAACCATCTTTTAGCAAAACCCAAACGATGAAAAAGCAATCTGTCCTGTCCTTCTCCCTAGCACTGCTAGTTTCATTTTTGCATTCCTCCACCACCTTAGCCCAATTATCACCAGCTGAGGCTCCTCAACAACCATTGGTTCCCTCATTGCCACAGTCACCACTGCTGCTGTTGACATTGTTGGAATCCTGAGGCAGGCTAAGTCATTCAATGAGACTAATTTCACAAACGACAACTCTGGCACTGTGAAAATCAATGAGCATGGAAAGTGGATGTCCCTTGGGCTTGGAGTACTTCTCGTGACCGCATTGTCATGGTAAACCAAAATAGGATTTGATCATTTGATGCATTACAAACGTCCATGCTATTACTTACAAATTCAGAGTCAGTTCATATTGAAGAGTGCTATGATTGCGAGAAAGGAGTGACTATTGAGTACTATAGTATAGTGGTGAATTATCCCTCTGAATTTATTCTAAGATGTGCTTGGCTGCTTCAATATTTTATTTTTTTGTGATGCAGTGATGCACACTTCAATTGAGGTTGCTTCAATATTTTGTAAGTTGTGTATTTTGAAGAAGAAATTCATGGAAACTTTGTCTCGAATTTACTAGTTAACACCTTCATTTTGTTTGGCTCATAGAGGACTGTATTTAAATATATTTTTTATAATCGATATTTGATTTTTTTTTTGTGAGATTTTAAGATATTTTACAAATTTTGATTTTTTTTAATTTTATCATATTATTTTAAAATTTATATAAATAATTTTTTTTTATTTTTTTCTGATTATTTTTAAAGAAATTTAAGTTATTTATTTTGAATTTTGACTCAATTGGCCTTTAAGAAAACAAATTTTAGAATATTACCAAAACAAAGGGTGAAAACAATGACTGTGGGACCCGTGTGCCACGTACCATCACTGGCCACATTCACTTCTCAGTCCCGACTTTTCACTACATGGCATCATCATTGCAGTGGTTGACGTTGACGCTAAATGCTTCCCTGTTTATTTGTTCAGTGATCGTTTCATTTACCATTGAAAAATTAATTTTCAAAAAGTGCCCATTTTAATAAAAACAATAATTATCATTAAAACTAATGTTAACACACATCTTAAATTAATTATATTTAGTAATTTAAGATCAATTCTATGACAAAAAACTTAATCCAAACAGAAGTGAGTCCAAGCTAAAACCACGGCTGAGTGAACTCGGGAGCAGTCAAAGAAAATAATGTTTCTTAAATAATATCTTGATTCCAGTCTTTTGAATAAAAAATATATGATTGAATTTTTTTTTTTTGTCAAAGTTATTGATTAATTTTTTTAATAAAAATTAATTATCAATAAAATTTATGAATATTGATAAAAAAAATATACTATAAGGAAGATGAACATGACATTAACAACCTTTAAGTACTTTCCATGTTTTTCAATTTCAAGTTCAACTTCTAATTTATTTTCACTGTTAATTTAGTGGCTAAACAACAACGTGATGTCCCAAAAAGACACAAGAAACTGATACATGAGCCTAACTGGCCAAACATTCTGGGGCAAACTTGTTTTTATCTGTCTGTCTTAAACATGCAAACCCATTTATTCCTTTTTTCAACTCTATCCTTAAGCCACTTTCAGCACTTGCTTCAACCCTTCAACACAAGTGCCTTATGACAACGCGTGCCTTTAAATACACGAAGCAAAACACAGAGAGGGAATCATTTATCATTCTCTTGCTTTTTTGTTACTAATAATCCCAAAAAGCAATGAGAACATCACAAATTCTGTTGGTTTTGCTTTGGTTCTTCTGCGTTTATGCCCCTTCTTCGTTTGGAGCAAATGTCACGTATGACCACAGAGCATTGGCCATTGATGGCAAGCGCCGAGTCTTGGTATCTGGTTCTATATATTCATTACCCTCGTAGCACTCCAAAGGTTCTCTTCATTACCCTCTTTCTAAGTGTGTGTAATGTACATCCATTTTTACCTTAGTCTTTGAAGTTTGGAGTTAAAAGGGGTTGTGTTTGTTGTTCCAGATGTGGCCAGACCTCATTCAGAAATCCAAAGATGGAGGACTTGATGTGATTGAGACTTATGTTTTCTGGAACTTACGCGAACCAGTTCGAGGCCAGGTTCTCTTCTGTTCTGTGTAGTTCTGTTAATGTTACTTTTACCATTTTTGTTTTGTTTTTGTCCTTCACTGTCTCTTGCATTGTATTGTTTGTATATGTGTGTGTTCATTTTGCAAACAAGTAAAAAAATATATCAGAGGGTCCAAATCAAAACCAAAAGTAAAAGTATGCAGCTTAGGAAAATAAATGGTCACTGTTTCACATATTATTCACAGCTAATATGAACAGTGTAGTTAAATCTTAAAAGCATGAAATTGGGAGAATTATTTCTCAATGTCAATCAGAAGGCATAAATTGGAAACAGTTTATAAAGTTGGGGTCTTGTGGTTGTGAATTGTGATCAAATCAATGATGGATTATATACTTTGGCTTGGCAGTATAATTTTGAAGGTAGATGCGATTTGATCAAATTTGTGAAGGTAGTAGCAGCAGCAGGTCCATATGTGCATCTCCAGATCGGTCCATACGCATGTGCTGAATGATACTACGGGTAAAAGTTGATCATTTAAAATGTAATTTTCGCATTAAATTGAAGAATTTATACACTAAGTTTTTTTTAATCAAATATGTTTTTAAGATAAAAATATCCAAACATAATTAGTGAGCTATCGACATTGATTCTATGATTGTTCTTTTCTCTTTGACAGTTTCACTCATCTATCAAGTGGGAGAGTCTATTGGGTGGGAGACAGGTTCATTGTGTTAGTACTTATATAAGTAGAAAAAAACCTAAAACACAAAAAACAAATCTATCAGTTGGGAGAGTCTCATGAATTAAATACAACATTAATTAATTTATTATGCTCAACATGAGACTCCTAACAGAATATTATCATCAAGTTGCCTAAAAATGTCACACTAATCTGTTAAAAATGTAAAGATACTACCACTTCCATTGTTACACCTGCAAGGGAGCTAGTTTTTTTTTTTTTTCTTAAAAAAAAAAAGAAACTCAACAAGTTCTTTTACAGATTTGACTTGTCTATAAGAGGAAATTTGTAAAATGAAAAATAAATAAATATGAAACTATTCATACGTGGATCCATGATATTGGGTTAGCTTTTCAGTTAGGTACCCTATAATCATATCATCAAGGTTTTGGATGTTCCAATCTCAAAACTAACATATGATCGGCTACACACAACGAAGAAAAGAGGATATTTGTTATCTATGGATTTTGTTGTACAACAAAGAGTGCTTTCTCTGCAATTGCCAAATGGCTATACCATGCCCATAGTTTCAACCTCAATATTGGACCGGAAAAAAAAATTACACACCCTGTTCGGAAAGGCCTACGCAATGGCGGCCCAAGATTGCTTTTGCATCAATAAGATGTTCTCTCGTCCGAGATTGAGGCTTTTTTATTATTATTATTCATTGGAGGATTAAGGGTTTATTTAATTTTTAAAAATATTTTCTATTTCTATCTTATTTTCATAATCAATTAGAAAAGCCTTATATTATTTTATTTTCAAGTCTTGTTTTCACTATTTTCTTACATAAATATTTGAAAACAAAAAATAAAATAAAGTTACTATTTTATAATTATTTATTAAAAACAAAATGTTTTAAACTAAACAGATCCTTATAACCAGAATCATATATATGGCTGAAGGGTCAACATTATTTTAACCAACCACACATTGGTCAACTATCTTGATATTAACGAAACTGATCTCGTTACAAACCGAAGGGAAATTGTTCACCCCAAAATGGGGTGGAGGAAAAAACTATTTCCCCTTCTCTTCCATTAAAATCTCTCCATTCTTTATCTTAACTAAATATATCAGTATAAAAAAAATTAAATAGAATATTTAATCAAAACTTCTTCAATCTCATCCACTTAAATCTCTCCATTGTTTCACTTTAAATCAAATAGTTTATGTTAAAACAACAATAAATTAATATTAAAAATATTCTTTTCTTACGTTAAACACTCCGTTAGTAGGGACATGTATCATGAATAGAATTAATCTCTAATATAATGAGTTGAAGAACATTCATAATCTATGATTTAAGACAAAAAAAATTGAAATTAAATTTCATAAAATTACATATATTTTCTTTGCTTTTTCTATACTTATATGGCTACACTAACTCCATTAATTGTTTTAAAAACACTATATTGTGTTTTCCTGTGAGGAAAGTTTAAGGAAAATTACTGTAAATGTTAAAAAAATCTTTATATATAATTTCATGAAACTTCAAGATATAATTTATCTTAATATAAAATATCTTTATATATATTATCTGTTTACATGCGTTTGAATATAATTGTTAATAATATTTTATATCACAACCGGATGAAGATGATGAACGACATACGTGGAAAGTTTATGAGCGACATAATCGTCGAACAGTCAAATACCCCATAATTTGACGAGGCAATATGAATGGGTGGAAGAGAAAATACATCACCACCATAAATGTCAATGAAAACACAGAACTACTTTGGATATATTGTAGTCATCACTACTTTTAATATGAATTAATTATACATCTTATCGCATATCACGTTTATATTTCGTTTCACCTTTCTTATTTTCCCTCCTTTTTTCAAATTCACGAAGAAATAAAAATGCTTACATTAATTTAAGTGGTTTTTATTATATTCCAAGTCTATTATATAATAGATAATTTGAAAGTATTTGACATACTGCCTCTTTCACATTTATGTACAAACTACAAAGTTGCATCTTTGTCTCAACCCTCAAGACATAATTATCTAGAGAAAAGATAGAGTACAAGTTTATCATCCAAAATATTTCAATTTTTATTTTAAAACACTTTGTTTAATAAGGATATTACAATAATTGAGAAAAGCAACTAGCTGAGGTGGGATCAGGCAATTTGCTAATTCAGGTCCAGCAATATATGATTGGGATAGACAAAGCTAGCATGCTTTAGTTAACTAAACTGACATAATTGGCCATGCGGCCACTACTTAGCCATCGGTTTAATTAATGTTTGACTAGTATTTGATACGTAAGAATTTAACAGATCATGTTAAATTTTACTGTATTTCTCTTTTGCTTGTTGATGATTTATCTTGTTTTGGATGGAGTTTTCAACATTCTTCTTATAAATTTGGGTTGAATTTTTCCCCCCACTTAATGAAAATTTTGAATATAAGCTTACCCAATCAATTTTGTCCATACGCTTGCAATATATAATGTATCTAGTATCTAACATTCAGGCAACTGTATCTGTCAAGGAGCCAATAAGCTAAGTGGCTTAGGTGGGGTGAATTATTGTATCGATGTACTTGTCCAGTTGTACCTAGATTTTAAGAGTTCAATCATGCATTCAAGATTACGAGCCATTGTTCTACTTGTTTATTTGTAGAGAAATTGGGTGTATCTGCATAAAATCTTTGAGTACCTATTTGTTGATTTCACAATGTTCTCCTTATTTATATAGATTTGGGTTAATTTGAAGGATTTTATTACAAAAATATTTGCATGCAGTAACAAAACACGTTACCAGTGGATTTTGGGCTTTATTTACGTTTTTTTTTTTTTTTTTTGTAGTTTCCTAACTGATATAGAAGTTTCTGTTATACAGGATATGGTGGGGATAGGATAGAGGATTTATTCTGTCAAAAAGGATAGCGGATTTATTGTATACAAAATACCTTGTTCCGAAGGATTTGTAATGTTTTGTTACCCCCTTATACCTTACATCCTCTATCAGTCTAAATGATTTTTTTTTTTCTGACTAAAGAAAAAATTCAAGAAACTTTGTTTAAGGTACTCAATTTAGATACACAGCAACAATCATACACATGCAGGGTAGCACGAGTGTTTAGATTAGCACCTCTCAACCAAAAAAAAAATAAAAATTGTACGTCTTGTCGTTGAAAACAAGCACACGGGCAGAAGTATTGTTTTTCATGAATATTTTTGTCTGAGTTTTTTTAAAAAAAAAATCGTAAAATTAATAAAAAAAATAATTTATTTTTAAATTAAAATATGTGCGTATTCCCTTAGAAATAGAACCAGCTTATCTTTAAGCACATGTAAATTAACAATGAACAATGAAACAGAAACATATATACTTTTGCTCTCGTAAGGGAGCAATAAGCTTTAAAATTGTCAAGATAGCATAATTTAATAGTTAAAGTTAAATAAAACATGTAATGATAATATAATAATTTTCTTACACCATTTTATATATACATATGATAAGTTAATTAACTTTTATAATAATTATTTTTAAAATTATGTCAAGAATGATTTATATAATTGATTATAAAATATTTAACAATAGATGTCCATAGTTATGGAGAAATACTTACAAGCATAGTGAGATTGCTGATGAATTATATTAATGAAAGTGACTAAAAACTGCACCACTTGGTTCAACCATGTTTTTCTAATTTAGACAATTATTTTTTTACCTTTTATATTTGTAATCATCAAAGGAAAATTCTATTGCAGGGACTGTATATATATCTTTACCATTCCAGCACATGTAATTTTGTATTTATATAAATTATTAAATGAAACATTTCTGCATTTTGATTTGATTTTATTTGCTTACCCTAAAAATCTGAAAAAGAAAACGAAAGGATAAAATACAGATAAGAGGTAGATTGTTCCTTTAACCTTGGAAGAAAAACAAGGATGAAATGCTTATGGCAGAGAGGGTCTACATCAGAGGTATACTCATACAAAATGTGTATGGGTTTCTTCTCTTTAATGCAAAAGATAGTGACCGGTGAGGAAAGCTTTGTCACATTTTGAAAACAAAAGTGCTCCATAATATTCCTCCATGAAATGAAACAGATTAAAACTTGAAGGTAGGAAAGAAAAAAAAAAGGAGACACACAACACACAATGGGGTCTCTCTCAAAGCAGAAAAAGCAAGAAAGGAATCAAATTGGAAGGCGTAGGAGAAAACAACAAAGAAAAATCAAATGCTTATCTCTTTGACTGCCTCGTAAAACATAATTTTGCAACGGATTTTACAAGGTGGGTGGTTTGGGAAACAAAAAGCAAAAGCAAGAAGCAGATCTTCTTGGAGTTTTTTTTTTTTTTTAACCTTTTGGGTGCCCATAAAATCAATTACTTATGTGAAAGACATCCTAGTATGATCATAAAATGGATTACGTAGAGGACGTTTTATCATACTTAATTCTGTTAAGGAATGCATAATTCTAATTATGGATTCTGCATTCCTAATGCCCTGCGCGTACTTTCCAATCTACTATTCGATTTATCTTTTTTAATAATTTTATTCAATAACAATGTGTACCCTCATCCTAAAAATTAACTAAAATAAAAATGAGTACCCTCTGGCCGTAGATGGCTTTCAATTTTGCCCCTGCTATTAAGGAAACAGGTATAATTGAACAATCATTTATTTATCAGATACTACATTGAAGAAAACCTTATATACATACCCTCTTTTTTAATTTGTGACAGAAACATATACATATATACCCTTCTAATTGAACAATCATACCATTCTTAAATGTTATATTAAAATACCATAAAAAGGTAAATGAAGTGATATATTCACAGGAAACCAACAAAGGATAAACTATTTTCTAAAATGAATAATACGAAAACATTACAATTATTTATTTCTGTGCTGCAAAAATTTTGTTTGCATTTTAAAATTAATTTTTTTCTACATCTACTTTTATATTATAAAAATTATGTATGGACCACATTTTAATTCAAATAATATATAGAAATTAATAAAAAAACAGAAATGTTAAAAATAATAAATTTAAGAAATAATTTTTTAATGAAGTGTGTAATTTCAGCTTTGTTATTTATTTATTATAATAATTAATTTATATTTTTAATAATTATAAAAATTGAGAATAAAATCCAAATTTTAATACACATTCAAACAATACCGTGTGGTTGGCATGGGTTAGATTGTTACATTTCCAAATGAGTGTCTACAAATTCAGATTTAAATGTAATTGTCATAATTTACTAACCGTGTTTAAAATATATGAATTTGACTTCCTCGCAATTAGGTAGTGATATAGATATAACATTTTTATATTTTATATTTCTTTTCGTAAATTTATTATCAAATTTAGTATTTTAAACATAACATTTATTCTACCAATAAGATTCAACATAATTGATAGGTATAGTTGGATTTTTCAAACATGTTAATATTCATTCTTATTGAATGTCGTATTTTAACTACATTACTTTTTAATATAAATCACTTACAATTAAGTATTACTTGACTTCTTTATTTTTTTTTTGTCTTTGAAAAATAGCTCTATTTTTTCAAAATTGAATTGATGAGATAGTAATGTTTATTTAGAATACTGTTTGACATTTTTGTTTGTTTAATTCAAGACTTTAGACATTAGGTATATGTTATATTTACACGTGTGTATGTATCATAAATAGAAATCCTACCCATTCTATAATAAAAAATAAATAAAATCCTACCCATTGTGATTACAACTATTCAATATATCGACTTTGTGTTTGGCTGTTATGAATGATACCTACCTGAGAGTACAACGAATTGAATGCATATGGTAAGTTCCAACCATTCAATGTTTTCCAACTATTTGGTTAATTAACTTGTGACAAAGGATTTTTCCGAGCACCAACACAGAAACGCCTTCGATATCAAGGTACCTATTCTATTCCCCCTCTCCCCATATATTCTTTTCCCCATTCTTTCTTCTTGTTGAATAATGAGTATCCCATAGTGCTAAATTCAAACTTGCACACATAAGAAAGTGGTGGAAATGCAAGAAACCGTGGGTTCAATATTTACGTGAAAATATTGCATTGATTCGTAATATTCATCATGTCTTTGCTGAACATTCCGGGACGCTGTTCCCCTTGATACCACTTTATGATAGTACGTATTGGATTGCTTTATGTGTAGAAAAGAAGTTTGTATCATATAAATAGTCTCTTTAATTTCAAGATGTGCGTAATATATCTTTTGCTTTTTTCTTTTTGTTGTCATGGTCATTTTCCACACGAACTTGTTGCCATAAAGCCATAACTGTGCTATAATAGATTGTATTCTCTTGGAAAATATTATTGTAAATCACTCAATTCTTTAATTATTATGTGGTATATTAAAAAAATGTACAACTTTTTAAAGAATTTGAATCATATACCCACAACAGGAATCTTTAAATTTTTTCATTTAACTCTCAGGAGAAATGAAATATGAAATTCATGTGAGAATAATTAATGAGCTAATAATAGATGTAGGTTAACCAAAGAAAGTGAAATGAGAAAAAAAAAATCAAGAAGGAATAAAAGCAAGCTTAAGAAACAAACTTTAAAGTTCTTAGCAGGCAATTCAAGTCAGCACTTTTAAAGTTGAGGTAGGGCCGTTCCATTAACTAGTGGCGCGCCGTGGCGGTTTGTTATAGGGACCATTCTATTTTTTATATCCATCTTAATACTCCAAAAGTATCATAAATATTTTTAAAAAAATTAAGACGGGTATAAAATGTTTTCATATTTGTTTCATGATTATTTTTTTTATAAAAAAGGTCTCATTAATTTTTATTTTATTTTATTTTTGTGTAAGGGAGAAAAAAATAAACAACAAAGACCAATTATGACAAATTATACCTATGAAGTAAAGTGGGTATATTTCATATTTTCATTTTCAAGAGAATAATTTCATGTAGTACAAAATTAATAGTAGATAATTATAAAGAAGGAAATACTATTTTTTTAATATATTATTTTCTTGTAATAAGTTTTTTTTAAAAAAAAACCACAAATAACATTAAATGTGGGCATGGTGTAGCTCTTTAGAAATGTCATTCTTAAAAACATTAATTTAAAATATCTTATTCATATGAATGGAAAATTATGTCTTAAAAATACTGAATTTAATAATTAATCTTTAATTATTAGAGAATCTTTAATATGTTCTCTTTTTTAATTATTTTTTTTATCATTCATAAAATTTGAATACGAGGCTTTACTTAAAAAAATTGAATTGAATTTTACAAAAATCAATAAACTGTTAATATAAATATATTTATTTCATTGTGTGCAATGTATTCAAACTCTATTATTTTCCTCTCCTTTCTCTTGTAATGTCTACCATGAGCCTTTGTTTGAACTAAATAAATGAATGAATGAACATATGTGTACAATTTTTTCTTCATAAACGTTAAACTGTAATATTTTCTGCTAATTCATTAAAGCCAAATCGAATTAATTAAATAAAAAAAATCTCATAGCTTTGTCTTTTTTCTTAAGAGTGACACATATAATAAAACACGCATCCAAATATCACTTTTCATCATATCCTCGTTGAATCCAAAATCGTTGGTTCCGGTTAGATACCATGATGAAGATGCTATTATGATTTATGCATCTTCTAGGTTGTCAATACTCAAATATGGAAGGACGATAGATAGGTGAAGTCGATCGTGAAGAGTTCTCACATTCTAAAATGCGGGACCACTTCTTTTGCTCTTTAAATATGCAATTACTATATATGGCCCAATTCTCTTTCATCTATGCAACAATTCTCTGCTTTACAAGTTTATTTGGATTATTCAATGGCCCCCTTCTCTTCCTTATTGTCTCTCAAATCATTCCCAAAGACCCACATTCAACGACGCATAAACATAAACCATGCTCCACAAGTCCTACATAAAGCAAAAGCAGAGCCATCACCTATATTATACTCTCAAAGTAAGATTAGAATTAGGTTAACCAAAATTTAATTATATTCTATACAGGTATATTTATTTTGATATTTATTTGAATAGATGTTACCATACAGAAGTTTATTACAAAACTAAACAATTAAGCGTATTGCTAATATAGTACTTATTTTGCAAGAGAAATAATATATCAGTAAGTTATTTTTTTTAATATATTAGTAAGTTATAGTTTTACATTTATTAAATAACTTGCTAATAAATTTTTCTAAACAAGCTGAAGTGCATTCATGATTATGACAATTTATTACTTAAATTTGTTAAAATATTCATTTTGTTAATATACTCATTTTAAAAGTAAATGGAAATATATTAGCATGTCCCACGAAATATTGTTTTTTTTTCTTCCATTATATAACCTTTTTTCCTTTTAATAAAATAAGATTATGCTTTTCTGATTAGATAACGTTGATTTGATAACTATGGGAGTCTACTAATTATTAATGTCTTTGAGAAATTCACAACAAGGCAGGGAATTGCAAATGGCCTCCCCCCGGTTGCCTTAATTTTCCTGCCTGCTACGACCTATATAGCTTGTATTCTTTCGCATTCTTTATAATTACTTCCCCAGGATTTGAATTTGATTAGACCCATTTTGTTTGGTTTGTTCCCACCATAGTATTACTGTTCTTGCATCAGTCCCAAAATTCTGAAATTGAGAAATTCAATTCAAACTTAGTGGTGGAGATTCTTGTTATACCTTTGACCCTATTACTTGTGTCTATTTTTGCATGCTGCACTGCAGCAACTGATTTTGTTTTGGCTTTATTTTTCTTTTTTTTATGTCAGAAAAGTTCAACCATTTTTATTTGGTTTGGACCTGCTTGGCAATTATGATAGTTAACACAAACAGATACTGCTTAGAGTTAGTGGAGTTAACATATGTATTTTTTTTAAAGTTATTTCATCTAAAAAGTAATAAATAATAATAAGCTAGGTCTGCTCATCTTTAAATTTTAATGACTTTATATCACCATATGCACTAAATTAAATTAAAAGCGCATTGTTTTTGCAGTTCCTAGATAAGTTCAATTTAGAAAAACTTCATCCTTTATTTTGTTGGGTGGACTTGGATGATGAAATGCTTTTTTTTTTGTTTCTTTATTGATAATAATAATAATACGTCTTCAGCTGCAGTATTGCTGTGTCAACTTAACTTAATAGATTTTTTTATTATTATATCAACAACAGGTTTGACTAATAAGATACTTGAGGCCCAATAATCAGTGAAAGAAGGAAAAAAGATTGGTAGCCAGTGGGGCTATGGCCTCAACCTTTGACGAGCTTATTCAAGACACATGATAATTTTTAAAATTGATATAATTCAACATAAGACTTTTATAAAAAATAAAAATAAAAGTCAATTTTAAATCTGTTAGTCTTAGATCCCAAAATAAAATTCCTAGACTATTATAATTATTCGAGAGGAGATTCAGGAATAGGAAACAAAAGGCATGGGTCAAAGAAAGAATTCAAAGGGGAGCCAAAGCCCAAAGTTTATTTTGTTTTGGAAACTGGTATAATTTTCTTACACAGCTTTTGATTATTGATAGGTTTAATTCAATTGATTGAGTAATATGTGTAAATTATTATAAATTTTTTCAATATGATTTTCTATTCATATGTATAAAAAAATAGATATTGATTATTGAAGGTCTTAGGAATTCAAAGGAAACAATAAAGTGAAACCCCCGAGTGATGGAAGGCTAGAAGCTACTAATGAATGATTTTTTTACTCCAAAGTCTAAAAATCATAGCATTTAGCCACACAAAACCACAAGATGGGGGTAGCTTCTATTCTTCTATTCTAAGAGTTAAAAGCAGTGAACACCGAGAGGGGAAAGGGGAGAAAGGAAGCCCCAACACCACAAAATTGGGTAAGTTGCCATTGTCTCCAAAGACATTCCAAGTCTAGCTAGGTCAGAGCCAAAAAGGCCTCAAAGTTGCTTGGCATCACGTCATTATTCAGTGGCACCACACCTATGACCAACCTATGGAATCAAACATCACATTGCTCCATATAAAATATCTTAGTCATAACATTACATGGCAAAATCTAAGAAAGACAAAAATTAATTTTTGATATTGAAAGGATTCATAATTCATTCGCGTGCCCAGAAATGAGACAGTTATTTTCATTATTATAGGGGGCTTATAAGCCATGACACTACACGTCTACACCAGTTTACTATTGCTTCTCCTCCAAACATTCTTTGTCCGATAATTGTATACAATACTATAACATAATACCCAGGGCCTTTATCTTTTCTTCTTTTCCCCTTCTCTCCTTCTTCTTTAACTGCTTTTGCTTTAATTGGAAGACCAAAAAACTGGAAGAAGGGTGCAGGCATGGGAATAGTGTTAGACCTCACATAACAGTTAACAGTTCACATCCTCTCTTCACTTTGCTGACCCAGGGCAGCTTTGATGAGCTGACCGGGTCGTTTTGTGCAGAAGCCTTTAAAGCAAAAAAAAAACTACCTGCCCGTTGCCCCCCTTGTCTTGAGCTAAGGTTGTCATTAAAAAAATTGTTAATTTAATACTACTAAATACTGATAAAGCTCTTCTATGCTCTCTTTTACTTCACTTTATTCTGTTCAAATTCGATACTTTGTTTTGTTTCCTGTGGTTGCAGAGAACGAGGAGCCTCTCTTTATCCCTCTATTATATGCTTGCTGCTGCTGCATTGTCTTGTTCTACTACTACTTCAGAATCTCTTCTCACTTCCAAGCATTAAAGTGTTCTCTCTCTCTCTCTCTCTCTTGAGTTTGTGGCGCTTTCTTTCATATTTATGGGAGTTTGGTTCCATGTTCTTACACTTTCTACTATACTAGTAGTGTGGCAAGAGCACATACAGCACCAGAAGACGAAAGCACTAAAGGCATTTTGCTCTCTTTTGTTGAGCTTCTCGTGTTTCTCTGGAATTGAGAAACAGAACAACAAATTCTCAGCTCTGAAACATAGATAGGTAGTGTGGAGATTGGGGAGGGAGCTTCCAAAGCAATGATATTTTGCTCTTTGAAAGTCTGAGAAGCTTTGGAATTTGGATATATAGACCTTCTAAACCAAAGAGAAATATCAGGGAGCTGTATGAAGTAGAAGTGTGCAAAAATGAGAGATGAGAATTCCAAGAGAAGCAAGGTTTTGCCAATTTCCTTTAATACAAAGATGAATTCAATTTCCTTTTTTGTTTTTTTCCCTTTTGTTTTTCCAGGGGAATGAAACTCAACATTTTGTGTGTGTTGGTGTTTGCATATTGCAAGTTGTTGACTGTTTTGTCTGTGTTGCTTGATGAAGCTCTCATGGTCAAAGAAAATGGTGAGGAAGTTCTTTAATATCAAAAGCAAGACTGAGGATTCCCAAGCAAATGGTGTTGCTTATGGAGGTTGGTATCTTGGTTTTCTCAAAAACTCTTTTTCTACTAGTGATCACTTTCTAAGGGAGCAACAAGCCTAGAATTAAATCCCATTAGATATTTGTGATGATAGCACTGTCCAGTGTGATGCTTTGAACAATTTGTGGTTCTAGTTGGGCACCAGAGAAACCGAAGGAAGTAGATTAATAACATCATTTGGAAAGAAAATTGAAACCTAGGATCAACCATCATGTTCTGTCTGATTTTATTGTTGCCTAATGCAAAAGCTTAAGCTATGCCAGAAACTCAATAAGTTTTTCCTGAGGCATAGATGTCTTTGTCTAAATTTTTATGTTCTCACCAATTTTGTTTCTTGATACAATTTCTTGGCATCCAAACAAAGTGCAAGCGAATGTACTTTAAACTCTGAAATAGATGTTCATCAAGTCCGATTTTCTGTTTTTTTTTTTTTCAATTTTTTCCTGATATAAAGTCAGTTACTATAGTTTCTTTTTGTGAATTTGATGCATCAACATTGATTTCCTTCTTCAGGAGGTGACATGGAATATAGAGGTAGGAATAGCTTCTCTGAGAGAGAACCATGCACAATCAAAAAGAGCAAAACAGGTATAGAATTACCCCCATTCCATTTCTTGAACCATGTCCATTTAAAGATCTTGATGCTATTTAAAATGCTGACTTTTTGCACAAAATTTTCAATGTAATGAACAGAAAAGTTTAGCAGGAGCACAGATCAGGTGAGGCGAGCAAAAATGAATCTTGACCATCCTCGAATTATAGATGTGCAGAATTATAGGTATACTGCTTCTCTGATTTTACCTTCTTACGAATAAAAAAGGCCTTGTTCAAATTTTCATTGGTGTCTCTTTTCTCTGTAAACAGCATTTTTGTGGCTACATGGAATGTAGCTGGAAGATCCCCACCTAGTACTTTGAATTTAGATGATTGGCTTCATTCTTCATCACCGGCTGATATTTATGTTCTTGGGTAGGAATTGGTACTTGTCAACATTGTCTTCAATCAAAAGTAGCATTAATAGTAACCAGTGACATATTTCTACTTGTCTCTTTCAGATTTCAAGAGATAGTTCCCTTGAATGCTGGTAATATCTTGGGAGCAGAAGACAATGGCCCTGCCAAAAAATGGTTGGCTCTCATCAGAAAGGCTTTAAACAATCTTCCTGGCACCAGTGGAAGTAGTGGATGCTATACACCATCTCCCATACCTCAGCCAGTTGTAGAGCTGAATGCAGATTTTGAGGGATCAGCTAGGCAGAAGAACTCATCTTTCTTCCATAGGCGATCGTTCCAGACAACTTCTAGTGGTTGGGGAATGGACAATGATCCTTCAGTTGTGCAGCCACGGCTTGATCGAAGATACAGTGTCTGTGATAGAGTAATTTTTGGTCACAGGCCAAGTGACTTTGATCCCAGTTTTAGATGGGGTTATAGGCCTAGTGACTATTCCAGGGCAAGTGACTACTCAAGACCAAGTGACTACTCAAGATGGGGTTCATCTGATGATGATAATGGCCTTGGGGATTCACCAAGTACAGTCTTATTTTCACCAATGTCTTGTGGTGGTGGTGGTGGTGCTGGACCCGCCTTTAATGAAGATGGATATGCCATGCCAGGACACTCAAGGTACTGCCTTGTTGCAAGTAAGCAAATGGTGGGGATATATCTTACCATATGGGTGAGAAGTGAACTCAAGGATCATGTTCAAAATATGAAAGTGTCTTGTGTTGGCAGAGGATTGATGGGCTATCTTGGAAATAAGGTGAATTTTTAGTCAGTCAAGTTTCCAACTTTTGTTTTTCCTTAAATTAATTCATGGCAAACTTGATTGGTTACTTGAAATTCGCTTAAATGGAATTATTTTGGCTTTTATTTGCAGGGATCCATCTCAATTAGTATGTCTGTGCACGAAACTAGCTTTTGCTTTATCTGTAGCCATTTAACCTCAGGACAGAAAGAAGGTGATGAACTAAGAAGAAATTCTGATGTGATGGAGATTCTTAAGAAGACAAGGTTTCCTCGTGTTCAAGGTGTGGACAATGAGAAGTCTCCACAGACAATCCTTGAGCATGAGTAAGAATCTGCTCACATTCATCTAAGATTTAATTTAAAAAAATGTCAGTGATTTTAGGCCCCCTTGCTAATAGATACCTTCTCCTTGTGTCTTAAGTAGAATGCACACTTCTGTTTCCCTATGATTGTTTTTTCTTTCCATTAACTGAACTCTTGCATTTTCTTAATTTGATCTCATTAATATAGTCGAATCATATGGCTTGGAGATTTGAATTACCGGATTGCACTCTCCTACCGATCTGCTAAGGCACTCGTTGAGATGCAAAACTGGAGAGCATTGTTAGAGAATGATCAAGTATGTCTTTTCACCCTCATAAATAATTCCGTGTTTATTGCTTAACTTCAAATGTATTGTTATTGTAAAATAGACATAATGAGTCTCAATTATCGACATTACTGGCAGTTGAGAATAGAGCAGAAAAGAGGCCGTGCGTTTGTGGGATGGAATGAAGGGAAGATATATTTTCCTCCAACATACAAGTATTCAACTAATTCAGATAGATATGCTGGAGATGATATGCACCCCAAAGAAAAAAGGAGAACTCCTGCTTGGTAAGATTATCACAGTTATCACATCACCTAGTAGGAATTTAGAAGAAACTCAATGTAAATGCTAAAAGAGAAGTAAACTGATATGAAGATAAAAAATTAGATGATCTAAAATGAAGCATAAAGTATCATTCATAGTTTATGATTTATTTTTGTCAAGTTGTGCTACTTATGCTGATATGAATTTTTTTCTTTTATAGGTGTGACCGAATTTTGTGGTATGGAGAAGGTCTCCATCAGTTATCATATGTCCGCGGAGAATCGAAGTTTTCAGACCACAGACCTGTTTATGGCATATTTTGGGCTGAGGTTGAGTCAGCTCATGGCAGATTGAAGAAAACTATGAGTTGTTCTCGTTCCAGAATTGAGGTGGAGGAACTTCTGCCATATTCTGGTGGATACACTGAGCTGAGCTTTTTCTGAAGGAAGAAAGGTTGGATATACGTGTCCATCCACATTCAGGTACACTATCAATCCCTTATGCACTTCCATAATCATGCTTGTGTTGTGAAATAGTGGAACTTAGGTATCTGAGTGATTTTTATTTTTCTTTTCAAGTTCATACAAATAGATAAAACTAAAAAAACTCGTGCAGGGCTCTTAGCAAACCTGATCATGCCCCATTGACCCAAAGGGGGGCCTAAACTTTTTCATATTTTCTTATTGGCTTGACCAAAAGTACTAGATTCCGAAGCTGTAAATGATATGTATGGGGCTGAACATAATAGAGTGGAACCTGCTGGTGCAATCAAAACATATAGTCTAAAAGAATATACTATAATGATGTTGAGGGGCATTAGGTGTATCTTGCTTTACTAGATATGCATATTGATTTCATGAATTCGGAAGCCAATATAAACAGAATATGTTCACAGAATAATAGTCTGAAAAAGTCTATATCTCAAATCTTTTCTGCTTTGAACTTTGAAGTCCTTTTGTTCTTTTCTTATTGTCAATACAATTATTCTTTTCCCCTGAATTAGAAATCTTATATTCACCTGTTACTGTTCAGCAATTGGTCCCCCATTACCAAGCTGGAATTACTTTGAAGAAAACTCATTCATGGAGGGAGATAGGGACAACCCATTTCCCACATACCGAAAAAGGTTAGTTTTTTTTCTTCTCTTTCATGCTTTTCTTTGTGCTGCTTTTGGCCTGCTTCTTTGTCTAATTTTACCTTTACTTTATCTTTGTCAGTTTATAATCTGTAGTTTTTGGCTACAGTCATGCTTTGCCTAACACATGATCAGTACAGTACATCATCATCATCTTGGTAGCTATTCACACACCAGTAATGTGCATAGTTTGATAGCCAACTAACAAACACACAACCTTCCATTGTCTCAGCCCAATTTGAGTATTAACAGTCCTTCACAGTCATCAGGTACTACATTGTGGCTATCAATTCTACTTGGTGTTTATACGGATTAACACCAATGTAGATGCTTTTAATAAAAATAATTTATTAATAAACAGGTACATTGGTGCTAATTTGTATAAAAACATCCTTATTAATATTTAATGATGAACAATGCTTTTTCCTTGTGCAGGAAGTTGATGAAGGCAATTTTTTGATTCAAGATTTTTTAATTGTTTTTGGAGAATATTTATGATGACTGAATGAAGGTGGAAGCTTGCCAGAATAATCACTTGGGCACTAACATTTTTTTAATGCGAAGAAAATGAATTTTTATTTTTTTAATCCTGAAAAAAAATGAGTGTTTTGATGTATAGTGATTGCCAAAGTAAATGAGAAAAAAAACATGAACAAACAAAAAAAGATTGTTGTTCATGATAGAATTCCAGAGCCTCTCTTGCACAGTCCATGATTAAAATTTTACTGATAAAAGGTGGTGGCTTTGACATCAAAACTAAATAGTACTGCTCACCATTCATTCCTGTGGCTCGTCTTTTCACTGATGAACAACAGTATTTAAGTACAAACTAAAGTGTTATTGCGGGGTTTGGCAGGAATATTGGGGGTTTCTAATTCGGGGTCCTCTTGCAAGATGCTATTTACATGCCCGTCAGTTGCTGTTTACTTTTGACTTGGTGGACTATAGCCACTTTTTACCTTATACTTTTTTTTTTATGTATGTGTATCCACTTAGGATCACTAATAAGAAAAGTTGAAAAAACAAATTTCGAAACTCGGGTGTTGCTGAAAAAGACTAATGCTAAATCGTTAATTGTGTAATAATGCCGTTTTAAAAGGAAATATAAATTTTGTGGCTCATCTTTGCACATATCCACTATTTAAGAATTTGGGGTCTGACTCATTCCTTCATGAGATCTCAACGGTTGAACGTCTTTGTCCCTGTTGGCTGTTGGAGAGTCACTTCATGGAGATGTGTCACTCAGATGCAAATATATACTTGGTTGAATTTTTTTAGTACTGTACTTGATATGAATCTTACGGGGCGGATCGTTTGATACAGGCTACGGAGGTTTGGATGACGCCACTTCCGGTGAAGGAAGATAAGTCAGGGTAGACGCCACAAGGATTACCTTGATAAGTCTGAGATTGGTTCAACAAGGAACTCAGAGAGAAACTCTCACCAAATTTTATCAAATGTCCTCATCACTCCCTCCTTCTTGAAAAGGATTTGTCCTCAAATCCAAGGCTCCTCCATCTGCATCAAAAAGAGATAGATCAGACACATTGAAAGTGGCACTTACATTATACTCACTAGGCAAGTCAATCTTGTAGGCATTGTCGTTGATCTTCTCCAACACTTGGAATGGTCCGTCTCCTCTAGGTTGAAGCTTGGACTTCCTGTGTTTTGGGAACCTCTCCTTCCTCAGGTGTACCCAAACCCAATCACCTGGTTCAAGCACGACTTTCTTTCTGCTTTTGTTGGCTTGCCTTGCATAGCTCGCATTTTTCTTTTCAATTTGAACCTTCACTTGCTCATGCAACTTCTTCACATACTCAGCTATAGCCTGTGCATCCTTATGCTTAAACATAGCAATGTTAGGCATAGGCAACAAATCAAGAGGAGTCAAAGGATTAAATCCATACACTATCTCAAATGGTGAACAATTAGTTGTGCTATGGACAGCCCAATTATAAGCAAACTCAACATGAGGCAAACAGGCTTCCCAAGATTTAAGATTTTTCTTTAAAACAGTCCTAAGCAGTGTGCCTAAAGTCCTATTGACTACCTCAGTTTGACCATCAGTTTGTGGGTGACAAGTAGTAGAAAACAACGCGTCTACCCAGACTTATCTTCCTTAACCGGAAGTGGCGTCTACCCAGACTTATCTTCCTTCACTGGAAGTGGCGTCTACCATGACTTATCTTCCTTCACTGGAAGTGGCGTCATCCAAACCTTCGTAGCCTGTATCAAGCGATCCGCTCCTACTCAGGTTCACATCAGTACTAGTCTCAATGCCTAGCGAAAAACAAGTTGTAATGTGAGTAATAAATAATAATAGTAGTAGTAATTGTAGTAGAAAAATGTGATGAGACTGTGCAAGCTGTGGCTTAGTACATGATTCTTTTCACATCATGGGACATGGAGAAAGTCAACACCGTCTGCTGTTACTAAACCTATTCATCTCATCAAGTTATATTCAGCAACTAATAGTGTATTTGTTTTATGCATTTCTCACCTTGTAAGGCATGTTGGACGCCAATACCACTCTCACATGCTATTCATGTTCAGCATGTCACAACTACTATTTCAATATAATCTAAGGTTGTTTTTTACTACTTTCAAATTTCAATTAAATGCTAAGTTTTGTTTTTGGAGTTGAAAATTTATAATCAAACGTATCAATCAATTAATACGAGATTATTTCAGTTTAATCAAAAGTATGTAGCTATTAAGTATTTGGAGAGAGAATTTTGTTATCCAAGATGAACCTACTTAACTCAAAAAAGATTATTTCCAATAAAAGATATTTGTGGTCTAAACAAAAAAAAAAGTTAGATAGAAGGGACAATATCAAATGATGATAATTGTTGTGTATATGTATATTTTATGATTAAGTCATATAGAAATGGTTGGAACTCCCCACTTTTATTGTTTATTTTTGTGTGAATCATTGAGATATTAACACCATCTGAATTTTTGTCCACTAAGTGTTAAACGGGTAAATTTATACCATTTTAATGTATTTGTTGCAAAAAAAGAATAAAGCAGTGAAGAGAAGTTGAAGATTTGAAGACTCTCGCTCAGTACACCATACACGCTCAGTGCAACGCAATCGTTCAGCAGGCAACACTCACTTAGCGCAAAAAAGTTACATAAAAAAGCCTGATACGTGAAGGCAAGCTTAGCACGAGTCGCGTGCTAAGCGCGTGACCACCAACTCACTCGTTCAGCACGGTAGTTGTGCTTAGCGCGAGGTTGCGTAAAATTTAAGTTAATTGTGCCTATAAAGAGAGGAAGAAGCAAAGGAAAAAGACACACTGAATATCCACAAAATTAGAGTTTCCCACAAAGAGCAAAAGCTAGGATTCGTGCAGGAGCAAGGAAAACCAACCTTTAGGATCCATTCCTTCCTTTTATCTCCATTCTTCTTTACCCTCTTCACTTCCCATTACCTTCTTGCAATTGTAAATCCTCTCATGACAATGAGAGGCTAAATTCTTCCATTGTTGGGAGCCTAGCAACCAAACCTCTTGATGTAATTTTTCCTACTATCTACTTAATATTATTTATATTTTATTGTCTCTTTTCTATGCTTAATCTTATTAATTGTGGCTTAATTACCCATATTCATGTATATGTTTTAAGATTTATGTATTGAGAAATGTTTATTTCCTAAGAACTGAAAAAGGACATCTAAATAATTCATATCTAGAAATAAAATGACATTGTTTGGTCTATTTTATGCATCTATGTTTATAATGCAATTTAACTAGCTTATTCTTTTAAGGGATTAGGAGAAAGATTGGGTAAATTAGGTTTTTTTACTCGAGGAATTATGATTAGAGTATATGATATGAATATATGTAGGTGATAATTAGAATAATATTAAATAGAGAAAGATCATTAGTTTTGATAGACTAGGCTCCAACATATCCACAATCAACAAAGAATTTGTTTTTCTTCTCTTGCATATTTTAAATAATTAGTTTAATTTTATGTCCTTTTCACAAATCTTTAAGTCAATTCATTAATTGCTTAAAAATTGAGTGTACACTAATCTAAATATAAATAAAGTTCTTATAGATTTGACAGTACATTTCCATTTTACTTTACTCCTTAAAATAATTTGATGTCCTTGGGAATGAGTTAACATGGAAACTCCAAACCTTTGAGACTTTCTTTAACCATAATAAAGGCACACTAAGCTTGTGTTTGGAAGCGTGTTGGCAACGTAAGTATATATAATATATGCAAAACCACCTCAATTTGAGAGAAAAACGCGTAAGCTACTCTTGGTAGCATAATCTACCTGGACACATATCAGGTCTCAAACGAGAATCTAAACGCACTGTAAGGCTGTTTGTTTATTTGTTTAACCAAGGAGACAAGACATGTTAAATAAAACAAAGAAAATCTATCATCAGTGAAGTAGTTTTGAGACTCATACAAATTGACACTGATATCCGAGTCTGTTCAGCTTAAAAATGGGTTTGTGAAATCTTGTGCTTATATTTCCTGTTCCCATAGCGCATCCTTTCAGCAAAAGAGCTGAAATGGTTATCTATTAATATCACATGCGTGAGTCGAAAAAAAGTTTCATGGGATTTTCATTTTATGGTTCCAGTTTCACAACTCATCAAATGTGTAGATGAAGAAGCAAAACGGCATAATGACAGAGGCTTGTCTCTACTACGGATTTACCTTGTTCCTTGTTTTGTTTCTATGCCAACTATGGTCCCTGATTTTGGCTTTGCTGGTGGGGAACCACTTCAAAGGATTTCATCTTTGGAGTTCTAATAGAGATTTTGCACCCCATATGTATTGTTAAAGCTCATTGGTGTCCTATGACTTTTCTTGATGCTCCTGCAACAGTGCTTCAACCAATGAAAATTTTGTTAGACTTTTGCTTCTGCGATCCAATTATCCATTGCATTATATTACTCTCTTTATTTGATCTAATTTTATGAGCCCTATGGCATGTTTAGGTCTCTAGGACCATACCTTTTTTGGTCTGAAGTTCATCCTCTTGCCTCAGTTTGTGACATAATTAACCAAGTTGGAGTGCTGACACCAGCATTTGCAGTTCTTCATAAAGGCTGGGAATCATTATTCCTCTGTGAATTCTGATCCAACTATTTCTAGAAATGATTGTTTATAACTCAACTTAGAGAATGTTTGCATTATCCCACACAAAATCACAATGTAGGGTTGACAGGTAATCTGTAAAATGTTTCTTTGTGCTATTTAACAATCATATATAGGAACTCTATCAGTGGGTTGATAATGTTAACTTTCATCTAAATAAATTGGAAGTTGAATTCATGTTTTTTATTGACAAATTAATGGCAGGGAGAAAGGAATTGAACCCATTATATTTTCCATTAGTGAGGTCACGGAAAGATTAAATTAGTTACTTTGAATGAATTAGTTGAATTACTCAAAAACCAGAAAGTTAATTTCACGCATATGAAAATTGACACTTCTAGTCTGGGGTGAGTGATTCAAGACTAAATTGAAGTTTTAAATAGAAGAAAAAACTAATTTGAAATTAGAATTGAGATGATATAACTTTTTGGGATATACAAATTTAAACACAATAATCTTTTGGTGTTGGCAGGTTACTCCTAGATCAAATGTTTTTTGCTATATGGAAGTACAAAATCACCATAAAAGGCCAAATGAATGTCTCATCTTCCTGAACTACGTACTCTCTTTCTCTCTCTCTTTCAATAAGTCTTGAGATATTTGAACATGTGAGGGCCTGCTTCACTCCAGTACAAATTTTGATTGATTGAAATTTTAAAGGATTTGACGTTTGATGCTATCAAATTTTATATTTTAAACTAGTTTAAAATATTTTTCCAACTCAAAGTAGAAAGGAAAATGATGGCTGCACACCCACATATTACTTGAGATCTAGAGAAATAAAATAAAAAATGTATAACCAAAAGTGATATCATCTCATATCATAACTGTTCCAAGAGTGATACTACCACCTTCTCATAAGTCATAACTGTTGATCTTTAATGCTAATGCACATTGATTACTACTTTATACTTAGCAAACGAAGTTGCAGTCAACCATTGTTACTGGGTTCCACCTTTGGTTACATGTGATAATATTCATGATACCAGTCTAAAATTCATTATGATTTTCTCGGCAGCACCAAGAAAGTTCCATAATTAAAACTCGTGTGTCAGTTGGCACTTGGCAATTGGCATGCATATATGGCTTTTTTTATTGGGTCGACGTCATCTATATGGCTAATTTAAGATAATGTAAGCGCACAAATGTACTTTGGGTCCCTCGATGCCCAACAATAGGCCTGTAGGCCAATGGGTTCAGTTTCATTGGGCTTCGTCTTCATCTCTCAATCCCAACTCTGTCATGATGTCTATTTCCCCATGAATCATTACATAAACATTTTTATATACTACTTATCAAGAAATATTTATTATTTTTTTCGAAACTAACGATCATTCTTCTTAAAAGTGGGCAAGTTTCTCTTTGAAAAGACTAATGGGCATTCTTGTTTCTTCCGAATATTATTTTGTGACTTGTCTGGTAATAATACATAACATATATAAATCCATCTGGCATTGTTGTAAAATTATAAACAAAAAAACAGTGGTTTGACAGGATTTGTAATTGTAATATAAACCCTCATCAATATTTTGGGCAGAAGCAACAAGGAATTTGTTGGGCTTGAAAATTTAAGCCCACGTCAAAATTTTGGGCAGAACCAACAAGCCGAATCTCAATTTTTATTTATTTTAACGGGGAATGCTAATTTTAGTTCACAAAATCCAGATCGCGGCACAAGGGTGATCGGGGACATGCTAATTCCATAGTAAGTATATAAGTTAGTTTGATTCTCTAAAGGTTACAAAGTTTATATAGTGAAACATTGATGCTATTTCTTAATAGAAATAATATAGAAAATTTTAAAAACAACACATGAGAAGTAATTTAATCTATAATTATTTCTATTAAGAAATAAAATTAATTTTAAAACAACACATGAAGTAATTTAATTTATGATTATTTATGTAATTAATTTCTATAAATTATACATTTTTTAATTTATGTGAAAAGAAACCCTTAAAGAAATAAAATATTAGTAAGTAAACTTCCATCAATTGCAATCGCTGAAATATTGAAGAAATGCGAGGAAGTGGACGAAAGCGCAAAAAAAAAAAAAAAAAGTAAACTTACGATTCTTTGATATCAGCAAAACAGAGAAGAAAGATTTTTAAGAAAATTTGGTTTTCATGTGTACAAATTTCTACTCTCATGAGTGAAGAAAGACGTGGAAATGGAAAGCTTTATCAAAGCAATTCGCTTTTTTTTTTTTTTAACACATAATTAACTAATAACTATGCCATGTATATACATAATCAATTTTTTATTTTGACTTCGTGCATACATAATCAATATATTATGCTCAGCACAATCGATCATGCGTGTATATACATAATCTTATTCTCTTTATTTCTCTTAAATCAACCAAGCAACATTTTCACTTATTTCTATTTTATTCTTTTCTCACCTACTTATTTCCATTCTCTTTATTCTCTCCGCACACCCTTAAATAACTTACAGTACTTCTATGTAACAGTAGTTAACAAAACCGAATTTTTATGTATCCGCAGACCGCAGTCATTGCATGCCATGAATGCACCTTGTAATCTTTCATTTCCCATGTGATATCGGGTCAACAGCATGCACAGTTCACATTACCAAATGAGTGAAATGACATAATGATGACACAATTGTTTTTATTTTGGAGCCATCATTCTATGTCAAAAGAGTCATATATACCAGAATTCAAGGCCACGGGCGTAAATGCTTCAATTCAAATATAAAGAACCCAATAGCCATTATAAGTGCTGCATGGTAATCAGATGCAAGTCCCGAATAAGATGACCTACATGTTGTGGTACAAATCAATAAGAAAAGAAATATGCAACCGGTAAGATTGATTTGATACTTGAACTTAATTTGTGATCGTCCTGCAACCGTCGCTCTGAAGCTTGCGCTGATCACTTGCCGCATCTGGTAGGTGAAATTACAGAAAATTCCTAAGAAAACTGAAAGAGCATAAAACCATACATAATACAATGATATGATATGAATAGATAGAGTAGCAATCACTGGGTCTTCCTAAGTTATAAGACTAAGCTTCTCTCAGGTTTAAGAAGTGTAGGGTTCCCTGTGGTATCCTCGGCATTGTAATTCCTATTGGATAATTAGAGAGTCAAGTCCTGATGTTTTCTTCTTTGACCCTACTCTTTAAATATTCTTATTTTTTTTTATATGGGTCAAAGATCATCCATGTTATCCAACTCATGAGATCATAAACTAATTGTTTTTGAGTTGTATTATTGCTTCAAGGAAATTTTAAAAAAAAAAAAATCAAACACAAATTTTTTCACTAAATATAATATATCATTTTTCTTACAGGTAAAAATAGTAAAATATACACTTTCTCTTATCATTATTACACATGTAACCTTTAACAATATTTTTTTTTTGTCTAACACTTAATAAAAATATTAGTAAAAACTTGTAACAATATTTAAAAAATATCAACAAATACAAATAAATGTTATTAACATGTTTTCATGATATTTTATCAAATGTTGTGTACTAGCGACATGAATTATACACAACATTTGATAAAATATCCCAGAAAATGTTAGTAACATTTATTTGTATTTTGTGACTTTTTTTAAATGTTATTAAAAGCTTTTATTCATATTTGTTGATACTTTTTTAATGTTATTAAAATATTTGTAATATTTTTACTAAATATTAAATAAAAAATGTTACTAAAGATCACATGTGTAATAGTATATATTTGCTTTGTTGAATTCTATTTTTTGCTGTTAGTTAATTTCTTTTCTGCTAAAGTTAGTTAGTTAGTTTTTTAGTTTTCTATTATAGACACACTCAGCTCTATACAAGCTGAGTTCTCTTTGTATTTGATGCATTTTAATTGATAATGAGAAATGATGAGCACAATGCTCTTTCTCTTCCAAATTTATATTTTCTACATGATATCTTTAACTGGATTCAGTGACTCTGATTAAGGAGCTTGTTTTGACACTCAAAGATCCATCACAGACATATGTTTCTTCTTAGGAACCTCACTAATTTCTTGAAAGAGTAAGAAACAATCCATTGTGTCCAAGTCATCCTCGGAAGCTGAATATTGGACTCTTGCTCAAGCATCTTGTGAAGCACAATGGTTATTGTTCTTACTAAAGGATCTTCATATTGAGCATAGTTGTTTTCTACTGTGACAATCAAGCTGTCCTGCACATAGCCGCAAATCCTATTTTCCATGAACAAACTAAGCATATTGAAATCGATTGTCATGTGATAAGAGACAAGGTTCAATTTGGTTTGATTCACCTTTTTCCCATCTCCACTCATAAGCAATTGGCAAGACACTCTCACCAAACCTTTAGATGCTCGTCCCTTCAATCATATTCATTCCAAGCTAGAAATGCTTGACATTCACATTCCAGTTTGAGGGAGTGTTGAATTATGTTTTTTGTTCTGTTAGTTAATTTCTTTTCTGTTAAAGTTAATTAGTTAATTTTTCTGTTTTTTGTTAGTTAGTTTTTTATTATAGACAAAGTCGGCTCTATATAAGCTGAATTCTTTTTGTATGTGGTACATTTTGATTGATAATGAGTTCTCTTTTAAATCTATTTTTCCCTTCCAAATTTATATTTTCTACATGCTTTATTAAAATAAATTTAATTAGGATGTCGGAATTTTTTTTGGCAAAAAGTTTTCTAAATTTTTGTACAAATTAGTTGTAGAAACAATATTACTGTTTCATTTTCTTATACAATTCGAGCTTTGCTGTGATATTTTTGTTAATAGTTAATGGTGCAGTCATTAAAATCCTTCCGGGAGAGCCAGCTAGCTGCCCATGAAAAGCGTCGTAAGATCGAGTAAAACTTGGGCTTTGCTATTGTTAAAGGATACATGGTGTCCTATAGCTGGGGCTCATTATATTATTCATTTAATAGTACACAATTGTAATCGCAATATCATTAAAATATGGGGGAAAACCGATTTAATAGTACACAGTTGTTGGTCGAGATAGTAAAGTTGGATGCGAAGTGAAAATCAGGCTATATCATAGACGAGATCATTAAAATGCAACTGAGCCAAATACAACCTATGTTACCTAACCCCTGCTACGAAATTCATAAAATAATTATCATGCCTGTATATTAATCTCTTGCGAGCTAGAACTAGTTTTTGAAAAACGTGTAATTCTTGTTTTTTCTAATACAGGGGCGGATAAAAAAAATACGAGCAAACGGTGGAAAATAATTAAATTCTACTAGTAATATATATTATAAAATAGCGATATTAACAGAAAAAGGTTAAAATATTAATTAGACTTATTACTTCTGTTTGTCAGTGTAAGTAACTAGTATTAGTTTAATAATTTCAACAATTAATTATAGGTTTATAGTAATTGTACAATACTAGTACATTAGAATAAAACTGTAATATTTATATATACTAATAATTTAACTTATGTTAAATAAAGAGTATGCTGGTTTTTTTTGACAGACAAAGAGTATACTGATAAAAATAAGTAATACCTAATTGTTAGTACATATTGTTTTTAGTAATACATGATTAAATTGATAAATTATGTAATTTTAAAATATTTTTTAGGGGAACCCACCCTTTGAATTGTTCTATTTGTTTATATAAATTCTATATACTTATTAGTAACAACATTATAACAATAACAACAATTTTTTTTCATTAAAAAGAGTCACTTGCATCATAAAACAACATTAATGTTCCACTCTAAATTAATTACTATATATGTAGACAAATTATTGATGTTTAGACCATTTTTAATGATTTTAATATGTAGATTGTTTAGTTTATATTCTTTTACAAACTGAATTAATTGACAAATCTGTTTGGTAATAGTAATTGGTCATATCTAAAGGTTTAAGTAAGCTAATTATATTTGAGTCATTTTTGTTTGTAATAGTAGTTTTAAATTATTTTTATATGATTACATCACTTTTGGCTACGTGGGTAATTAAGATAAGATAAACAAGATTTATTGACTTAGTATACAAGAATACTGAGAAAAAACAAAAAATAACGTGGCTAGCTAGCATAGATGCAATGCAGCAAAAGGTAGTTTGTAAAGAAGGAGATAGATTTTGCCTTGAAATAATATAAAAAAATTTCTTTAAAGACTATTTAATCAAATTAGAGGAATTGGCTTTGCTGAATATGATATATGATTTATGGTAGGTGAATATGTGTTGGTTAGTCTCCCTTTCTCTCTCTGATATAAGGTACAAAATATTATCAAATGTGATTATTTTAATTTGATTAAAAATTTAAAATTTAAGTCTGAATAGATAATTATTAAATATTTAAACGAAAAATTTTACATAAGATTGTCTCACATCACATGAAAGATAATTATGATTAATAATTAAGGTACAAAATTTACATCCAAATATGACGCAATCACACTTAATGTTTTCCTGAGAGAACCTAAAGAAACCATAGCTTGCGCACTTTTCTGTAGATAACCAAACATGCAGAAACCGTACAACCACTACCACCTCATGTTGTGTCATCTTTGTACAAATTCTCTCTCCTCTTCTCCTCCCCCTGGCCCTAGATCTCTGATTCTCACTCTCTCGAGGTTTTCATAATCATGACTTTGCTTTTCAAAGCAATCATTCTCTCTAATCTATATCCATTCCCTACTCTCTCAAGGTTATATTAACCGTATGCGTCTGCATTGTTCTTTCAATCAGCGTCTTCAGAAATTTTAATGAATACATTATACATATACCTGCTTTCTCATTGGGATAACTGTATTTATATAATTATGAAATTTTTGTGTAATAAGAAAACACAGCCGGATAGAAAAAGAAAAATATGTAGCAAGATTAATTACGTCATTAAAAAGATAAAAGGAAAAGAGATAATTAAAAATATTAAAATGATAATATAACTCTTCTGAGTTCTCAATGGTTATGACTTATGATCGTGTGCTATAATTATAATTTTATGTGGGCAAATTGGTCAAGTTTATAAGCTTCTTCTCTATTCAAGTTGTAACCGGAGGAGTACACACACTACAGTGCTTCACTTTTTTGTGCATGACACATATTTCCTAATCATTTCTCTGATCATCATGTTTCCCTCCTGGCCGGTATGTTATTTGTGTCCTTCGCCATTTGTCAACACGAGCTTCTTTCTTTTTGTTTCATAGTTAGTCACTGCAAAAGACTTGCACTATTCCATGTTTTTTTGCATGCATGATATATACCTTTCCATGGCATTTCTGTAATAGCATTTTTTTCTCCTGTTATAAGGTGCATGGTTCTCTTCCTGTTCGAGTGTGATCTTCATTCTATATTGGGTGATTAAAGAGGAAACAACCATAAAGAAAAGAAAACCCCTTAGTGAATCCCTTTTGCCACTAAGCAATTATATTGTTAGAAAAAGATTTTCTGATATTCAGTAGAAGCAATTCTCTCTTGGACTATGTCACTTTGTGTAATCAATATCCACCATAGCAAAATTGCGTGTCTTGATCTCTTTTTCTGGGTTTTCTAGAATTTCTGATGGAAAATCGTATCTCCTGATTGTAACATTATATAATTTATTTATTCTTTTTGAAATTTAGTCACTTATCCTGAATGCTGTAACCGTGGCCTCCGGTGCTGGCAACTTTACTACTCCAAATGAATTGGAACCGCATCTTCATGGTAAGTCCCATCTTAAATCTTTCTTCGTTTCACTGTGATGTCTATATATTCTTTGATTTGTTCTATATTCATAAAGAATACTGCCTATATAGTACTATATATCTCTGTGATTCATTCGAAATTAGGAGACTGTTGACTTAATTAGTCTCACCCTTTCAATTTCCCTCTATCACTTGAGTTAATATCTCCTATTTTCTTTGTTTGAATTAATATTAAAAACCCCAAACTTTTCTAGAATCTTAATTAGTCTCACCCTCTATTTTTTAGTTGGGTACAACTCTATTGTTATTTTGATTTTGCTTTAGTAGTTCTTTTAAATGAGAATTTCCAAATCATAAATGTAAAGAGCAGCAAGCATAAAAGTAGAAGCATGAATAGAAAATACTAATCAAACCGATTTCAAATCGAAAACACAGTTTGCATGGCCCGTGCCCATTGGCAAATACCATTCAGTTGTAGTACTAGTTCATTTTGTTAAGTGGCCTCCTGCCAAGAAAACAGAAAATGAAAACTAATATATGTCACTCTCTGCTGTGACACCAATAGTTTGATAAAGAAATGGAGGCACTAATTAAGTTTCCTGTTGCCTTGATATAAACATGAAATTTTTTTATGCAAACAGTTTGAATAAATTACTTAACCACTACTCATAATAAAATAAAAAACTAGAAAAAAAATCTTGTACAAAATAAAAATAACTTGCACAAGTTTTTAATAACTCTTTCATTCGTTTCCTGCATAAAATGTTATATTTTAGCCCTTAAAATAAATATCAACAAATCAATTCCTATTGTTAAAAATTATTAGAAAATTACTAATTTGTCTAATATTATTTTTCTTACATGCATGTATGAACCTTTCAAAAAAAAAATCTTACATGTATGAATTTTAATGTAACAAGAATAAATTAAAAGATGAGTCCTATATATATATAAAAAAAAGATAAAGACTGATTTTGGAATACTGTATCAATCTGTTTGACTTAAGAAAAAGTATATATGAACGAGGAAATTAGGAGAGGACAAAAGTGAGTCCAACATAGAGATACCACCTTAAGGTATACCTATTTAAAATAGCAATATGGGCCTATTTTTTTTTACTCTAAAATCTAAATAACATAAGTTTGTATAATTAAATTCTAATTCTAATAATTAACAAATAATAAATTTACCTATTTGCATAATTATTTATCATTACAATATTAAAGAGAAATAAAATTATTTATGGGTCACCATGTTTTTTTAATATAAATGCTACTATCCTTTTAAACCAAAAGGCTAATAAAGGATATTTATTACAAGTGTCGTGAGTCAAATCATCAAAGCTCATAAAGCTTAAAAAAGCAACACTGAGCTGATAAACCAAACAAATAATTGATAAGATTTTATTGATTCTGAACAACTGATAAGATAAGACCCGGAGAAGGTATGACTTTAGGCTGAGATCCAAGTAGCTGGTGATGATTACTTTGGCAATAGGTAATTAGGTACCTGTCCATTCTGGCAAGATCATTCCTACTCAATGTCTGCATGACCATGACCCAGTCTCAATGTACATGGATTTGAGGTTAATAGAGAATGTAACAATACATTTTTTTAATGAAATTTATAAGTTATAATTTTAGTATATCTAATGAGTCACTTTTTTATTTTATAATTTTTAATCAAATTTAATCAATGATAAAATGTAAGTTAGAACTAACGTGTTATTAACAATCTTCTGTTCACCTGAATAAAATTTCCCACGTTTTATAATGACTTTAACCATAATTCTTTTTTATAGGCAGACAAATAATTTTATCGTAAAAAAAGAAAAAAAAAGTGTTAAGTACTATATGTACTCAACCAGTAGTATGACTTTAAGGAGAAGTTGAAAGAGAAAAAACAAATTAGTTTCTTAAGAATCCTGATGTGAGGATTTTAAATTAAAAATTTTAATTTTTTATATTTTAAAATTTTTTTATACCACCGTTTCTTATAAAATTGTTTCCACATAAAGGTGAGTATCTAAATTTTTTAGGTTGATTTTTTTTTATTAAGAATATCATACAAATCTTTATTAGATTATTTAATGCGATAAAAAATTAAAATATTCCCCATTCTTCTTTTATTGTTTTTTAAGGTTTTCACTTAGAATTCAATACAATCCCAGTATCTTATTCTATTATTCCACTTTTATTCCACAATAAATACATGTGTAAAATAATTAAAGATTAGATAAAAAATAAAAGTTATAATTAATAAAAGATTAATTGATGTGATGTTGAGTATCACAAATAACGGATAAATAAAATATTTTTTTTCAAAGATTCAATAATTAAAAAAACAAAAAATAATTGATAAAATATTATGTTTTTTTAATTCTTAATTTTTATATATATGACATCAATTAAATAAATTTTATTCATATGACTGTTCTAGGAATTTATCAACAAATTTTCCGGAAAATACTCCTCTCCACTAATTTTCCTTGTACCAAATTTCTCCTAACCTTAATATTCTAAACTTAAAAGTGTGTACTAAGACACGATTAGATAACAGCACAGATCATTCAGTCATTCTACTCTATAAAATCATTAAATTGCTTCAATTTAGCTTGCTTTTTACTCCTCCAAAATCGAAGCTGATCTTATTTGTCCGCAACCGCAAGTACTCCTATTTAAGAGCTTACTGTGGCTAGTCCCAAGCCAACCTTGTGCGGACTCTACTTAAGTTAAGGTTCATAATGTTCACTGTTCCAATAATATATGAACCTAGATTTAACGACAAGAATCTTGTTTTCAGATAGCAATATTTTAGCAACGCCCGGTTCAGTTAACAGCACAATTTGACAACAAATGTTTTTCTTACCCAACCCAAGATATGAAACCGAATATTCTATATATATATATATATATATATATATATATATATATATATATATATGATGAAAATAAATGCAAGCAGGATAGCCTAATCTTTGTTTTAGGGAGTCCGAAAAATATTTTTATTTATTAATAATATTTTTTTCTTAATAAATACTTCATAAAAAGTTAATAATTACTTAATAAATAATATTAACTTATTACGATTAGCTATATTAATAATAATATCAACTTATTACGAGTAATTATATTTTTTTCACTCTTAAAAGTAGGCCCCTCATCCTACTTTATCTTGAAATCACCATTTAGAGCCAATGACTTATTTCCAACTTTAGAAAATTGAATTCCATTGTCATTAATTCTATATAATCTTCACTATGGTTATTGAAGTCCGATTACATGTAATTAATACTAAGAGTTAGTAATTGTTCTATTATCGGACGTTGGCTGGGGAGCAGGGTTATAAAGATTGCAAGGTGAGCTAGGGCGTGCCAATTAAGTTGGCGGCAATTCTCCTTTTGCCTTATTTAATTTGTTCTAGGTATTAAAAGCTAGGCAAGTGCTAAGCTCTAGTCTCTTTCTTGGTGGTAGTTGCAACGTGCTATTAAGACATGTCATTTTGGATGAAAGGGCTAACTCTATCGATGTGAGACAGTGAGAGATGAGCAAAATATTGCGTAAACATCTTCCAAATTTATATTGTCGGCATGATATTTTTCTCTTAATTGAAAAAGGATGGATCAAGTTTGTTCTTTCCATGTTGCCTAATAGTTCAAGTAAGAGGCCAGTAGTTCCTCGGCGTCTTAACATTTTGATTTTATCTCCATTATATATCTTTTTTGGTTTATTGGTTCCTTGACGTGGAATAGGAGCCTTATTAAAAATGCTATAGATTTTCTTCGACTTCTTTCTGCATGGTTAATTAGAGATAATCACCAATGTTATATGCAATTTATTGAATATGAAACCTAGGGAAAAGAACCCAACAGACTTGTAATCTAACCCACACTTATCAAGAAGTATTCTCTGAAATAATACTAAAAATCTAACACACTTAAGTTATTCAGCGAGAGCTTGACAGATCTGAATAAGAATTCAAACTTAATTAGACCATATTTACTTGTTATAGTGAAATTTGTAATCTGTTAGATAAAGACGCTCAGCTAACATGAGCCAATGTGTATGAGGCAATTCTGGGAGGGGTTTGATAAACAATTTTGATATTCTCTTGTTTTAAGTAAGGGTGTGGAAGAGAGTTGCCTTAAGCCTGACTTAGGTATGACTTAGTAAGCATAATTTTTTTGTAGTTTCCACTCGTTAAAAATGTAAACTTGTTTTTGTTTTCTTAATAAGTTTAACTTGGTTCACTTTTAAATCACAAGATAACAGTTTTTTTTTAATTTTTGTATATTTAATTAAAATAATATACACATACAAAAGAGGGAGTGAGTGAGAGCTTTTAAAACGTAGGTTTGAACCTAATTAAATATAATTTTTTTAATAAATTTAAAATAAACTCTCATAATATCTTAGAGTGAGTTTCAGTCTACTAATGAATTAAGTTGAGGAGCATTTGAATGACTGGACTGACTTCCAACCTTCTAATACAAAACACATTATTTGTTCTATTTTTATACTCCAATAAAACAATTTCCCAGAATATCTCTGCGAAAGACTGCTAGTGTTGACTAGCAGATTATAAATACCTGCACCTGGAGGTCCTACCACAGAGTTGCATGTAAAAATTATAGCAATAACGGGTTATAAGCTATTATACGTTTTTAACTCTAGCTAAAATGTTGTTTTATTACATGAATTTTATTTTTATCTAGCTCAACTTTAGAACATGTTGATTGTTGTACTTCATTATTTCCTTTCAAGGTTTCCCCTTTTTTTTGGGAGGCTGGATGCTTATCCCGGTTAAGTAATTGAACTAGGTTATTAATTGCCGGCTGCTAGTTTGGCTCTTCAAAATGAGTTTCTAGAATTTGTTAATTTTGGCCCATGGATCATTTACAAAATATAAATTTTATTTGCCATGAAAAGAAAAGAAAATCTCACACGAGGTATAGCTAGTTAAGCGCAGGTGATTTTACTTTGGTTGGATTTTTTGGTTATATATGAAAAACATTTAGACCATTGTAGTACGTATAGTTGCTTGGGCTTTACAAAGCAATGGATAGGGTAGGAAAATTTGAACCACTCCACCCGGCATCTGTCCTATGAGGACTGGGTTAGTTAATGCTTGGACTGTGTTTTGGGGACCAACTGTGGGACGAATTTATAGAATGGAAAATGATGCACGAATTTGTCATATTAGTAGATGTGATAGATGACATGAAATAATAAAAGATAATAATGATAAACATGTATTCTGTAAATAGAAATAAGAGAGAGATAGAAAAAAAAATTAAAGAAGAGAAAAAAAGTTAAATAATCTCATCCTAAATAGTCCAATAAAATTATATGGAAATTTGTGTATAAAAATCTAAATAAATGGATGTAATTTTATTGGGCAAATAAAATGAAATTGTTTAACCTCATTTTTAGTTGGGATTAATTAAACAAATCCAAAAAAATTATAAATATACTAACAAATATATGAGGGTGAATAACCAGAAAAATAAAGTGAAAATGAGCTAATTAAAAAACAAAGTAGATGATGCATTTTTAGACAAAATCAAATTATTTACAGAAGTTTCATCTATAGCCAATATGCAGTCAAATCTCATCTATATTGATTAGTCGTTATACATTAATTTAAGGGGGGGAGAGAATGTAATGCATGGTTCAAATTATGGATGCAGAGAAAATGGTGCTAGAGAGAGACAGCAGAAATTTTTGGCTGATTTTTCTATACAATATTTTTCTTTCTTCTATATTAGTAAGTATTTACTACAATAAAAAGAGAGAAAAGAAAAAAGACGGATACCAATAGAGCGTTTCCCCTATTGAAATGTTTTAAAAAAATATTACTCTTATTTTTTTTGAAAAAAAAAATACTTAAATAAAACTTACTATTCTGGTTCCTTTTTAATTATGTTTTAAGGTTCCATAGAAATCAAGTAACAAATGTAATAAATTTTCTTGGTCTATTAAAATGGTTACATAATTTTCTATTTTATCCTTTTTATTTTTACTCTACAATACATGTATATATTAGTTTTTTTTTTCATTTCCACTATAAATGTGTAAATCACTACTACCAATTAGCAAATAGTATTATAGTTGGAAAAAATAATTAATGATAAATATCTTGAAATTTAAAAATAATAATTAAATAATATTTTCTTCTCTAAAAGTTCCGCACTTAAAAAGATACAAAGGGAATAATCTCGGTTTTCAATTCAGGAGTTGAGTTTCACAATTACCAGTGCCTGCATTGAAGCCGCTCGTTTCACACTCGCACCCACATAAACACACATTAACTTGTTGGTGTTTGAAAATAATATTGTAAAAAAGATAAATAATATATCATAATATATAGTGTTAATAAAATAAATTCATTCCAAAAAGATAACAAAAATAAAATTTAGTTCTTAAAAGTATAAAAAATGAGACAAATCCATTAACATTAGAAAACTCACCTACATAAACACGTATGGAAGAAAATGTTAGTTGACATTAGTAACAAGATACTAACAATATATTAGACTTACAACTTTCTGATTTGTTATTGTAAATATTTATTATAATACATTATAATTATAATTATATTTATAATGTCAACTTATTATACAAAAATCAAGATTCAAGAAGAGGCAAAATAAAGGTAAGTTCTCAAATAACAAATCAATTTGTCAAATTCTAAATGGATTATCCATAAGTAAAAGAAAACAAATGAGAGATCCAATAACCAGAACTGCAATACTTTTATAGCTTCCTCTCTCAGTTAGTGATCACCAATATATTTATAATAAACATTAAAGAAAAAAGTGAGACTAATTTGTCCATAAAAGTATACTTTGTCACTTTTTTATTTGACGTCTATTATAATTATATAGGTAATTCATTAATTGAGCAGTGAAGCTATAAAACATTGTAGTTTTAATTGTTACACCTCTCGTGCTTGTTTTCTTTTACTTGTAGATGATTCATTTAAGATTTGACAAACTAATTTTCTATTTGAGAACCTATTCCTATCTTATCTTCTTTTGAGTTTTGATTCATCTGTGATAAGTTGATGTTATAACTATAATTATAATTATAATATATTATAATAAATATTTGTAATATTAAAATCAAAACCTTCTAAGTCTAATGTATTCTTGGTACATGTATCTTGTTACTAATGTTAACTAATTAGATTTATATATTTTATAGATATATTTATCAATAAATTATATAATTGAAGGACAAAAATATTAATAAGTTATTAAATTTAGAGATGTATTTGTTATTAACTTTAGCCCATATGTCAACATCAGCATCAATTCCGTGACATTTTTATTTCTGTGTGTCACGTAAGTAAATTTCACAACGTTAATAGATGAAAGTTAACGGTAAGATAGATTTGTCTCACTTTATATATTTTTATAGACTATATTTTATTTTTTCATCTTTCAAGGATAAATTTATCAACATTATACACTTTTAAAAATAAAAATGATTATTTATACTATAAAAAAAATAAAATATTGTTTAAAATGTTGATATGATTGCTTTAACTAGATCACGAGTACATGTTTGTCACTACAACATCTATGGGGACTGGACGAACCAATTGAATCTATGAGAGGTTGGAGATAAGGTAACTAAAGAAACTTCCTTTTGGAAATGAGGCATGAATGGGGAAAAGATAAAGCTTGGATTTCCCCTTCCAATTATGCAGCAGGAAGAATTGGAAGAAAAGAAGTTCTGAGTGTGCATAAGATCGAAGTTTAAAAGGCATTGGTATATACTTTTTTGGGTTAGGTTTCGAATTTCTTCTTAACATTATTTTCCTGTGTTTTTTCAATTCCATCCTGCAGTTTTCACTTAAGAGCTTCATATATAGTACTTTAATGTTAAATTTTAGAGGTTTGAGGCTTAGCTAGCTTACACGTATATTCAGATACATTAGAAATCTTAAAAATTTGAGTGTTATTCAATATACATGTTTCAAAATTCTTGAAACATTAATTTTTTGTAAATAAAAAGAATCCAACCTGCATCCACCATCTTTTCTTTTTTAATTATCTAACTGATCTTATATCTAAAAAAAATCCTACCATATTATAGGAAGAATAATTATACCATTGATATTTAGCATACAGAATCATTATATCAAACAATAGGCACTTGGTTGTACCAGTGGGTGCTCAAACTTGGAGGGACCTGGATTAGGATTTAGGAACCATGATCAGACATATAGGAAGGTGCATTAGAGAGGTATGATATATACATATTTTAGGAAAGAAGCCACTTTGGGGCTAAGAGAACACTCGGTCAATATTTGCGTATAGCACGAGTTCACTGCTGTCGTACTATGGTACTCAATCTACTGTTAGAGCATTTATATCTCATTTCTTCTTCCTGTCAAAACCTTGCAGTGTTGAACATGACAGATCCTTAGGAACTCTAGAATTAAAGGTCACTGGGGTACCAATACCATACATGTCGAGATGATATCAAGTTCCTCGTCATTATGTAAAGGATAAATGTAATATTTTCTTGTTCTTCAAAATTAAACGTTTATATTCAAATTAGCTATATTTATAATTTTATTTTATATTATTTTCGGCTCCCTTTCATAAGTGGTTCTTTGTTTTTTTTTCCTTATTATATCTAGATTTATTAGTTTTTTTTAGAGCAAACTAGTATATTTTTTTGTTTGAACCAAAACAGTATGCTCGTATTATTATACAAGTAATTGAAATATCCGAAGGCTTTAACGATGAAATGAATTGTTTTATAAAACATATATACTCTTTGGGTTGTTTCTTTTGTCTGATTACTGTCATTAATTGTAATTCATCCGTTATACATACGAAGGATAGCAAAAATATAAAATCTGAAAACTGACTTCTAAGTAACCTTAAGACACAACTAAGTTCCAAAAGTAGGGGGAATATACAACTAGGTGTGCACTTAGAAATAGAATTCAACCACTGCCACTTGTTATGTAACTGTGCGTGCGAAAAAAATCAACAAATTTAAAACACTTGAATTATTTAGTACAGCTCATCATGATTAGACACAATTCTTGTACTGAAAATTTTATTTAATTAATTTGATATCCATGCATCCTATGAGCAAAATAATAATAACAATATAAGAGTAACATAATTAAATTATAAATTTTGAATAGTTAGTAAAATATTCGTACATTCTTTCTTCAAAATAAAGACTTGAAATTTACAATTTTTATGATGAATTAGACATTAATATTAAAATGTTTTCATTGATAAACTGTTAACGCAAACTAAAATATTATTAATTTGATGTTGTTTTGATCTTATGCTTGTTGACATTGTTAAGTTATCGTATTTGAAATATTATCTATTTGGATGTAATGATTCTAACACTATTAGTGGATTTGAGATGAACATGCATTGATGTTAAAAGAAGAACTTCAACCAATCTTAATATATAATTCTTAGTTTTGATTGTGACACTTGTTTCAGTATGTTAATATATAATTTCACATTGCTTAAAAGTTGATGTTATGGATAATTTATAAACATTATTTTTTCTTAATCCACCAAAACAATTTTTAAGGGTAAAGTCATGACAGACTATTGAGCATCAAATCAAGTAATACCTTCTTAATTTATCATGACACAACAATAACAAAATTTTATCTTATGAGATGAGATCGATTACATGAATTACAGAATACCATTTAGCACGATTAAGAATAAAAGTTTCAATAATATTAATAAATTTTAGATTTCCTTCAACTTCCTTTTTGTCTCTTTCTTCTCATTTTCACATGACTAAAATTAATGCAATATAGTCTTCTAATTAGCATCTTTTGTGGTTTTCTTTGTACATGTCAAAATCACCTTAATTAATAGATTTTTTTATTTCTTTTTTGGATGTCACATCAATCTTTTTTTATATACAATTATTCTATATTCTATCATTTCTTCCATCTTAACATTTTTATTATGCTAAGTACCCTCTTTTTTCTCTCATATTGTCTCTTTAAATCCCATCTTCCACTACCATATAATATAAATAGATATATGGTTATACGATAAAACTTATATTTGAGTTTTGTAAATACTTTGTAATCACAAATAATCTTGAATTTATTTCTCCATGTAAGTCATCCCACTTGTACGCATTCTGTGTGATTTTTAATCATTAATTTCTCCATTATTTTGTATGATTGATCTCAAATGTTTAAAAACTTATATATAAACATGTGGTATGACATATTCTCTCATTTTTTACCCCCAACCCCAAATAATCTTGTCTTTTATTAAAATTGCAATGCATATATTTTGTCTTGCTCCTACTTAAGCAAAAATCCTTTGTTTCCAAAGTCTATCTCTAGAGTCCAAGCTTACTTTTAATTGCTTCCTTTGATTCCTCAATCAAGACTATATCATCCACAAAAAGCATGCAATTAGGGATAATATTCTACAAGTCCTTGTTAAGCGTCCAAGATTAGATTAAACACTTAAGAACTTATAGTTAAGCCTTAATGCAATATTTTTTATTTTAATCCTTCAGTTCATCAAGGGACAGTGATCACATCTAATTAAGAGTTTGGTTGAGAAGTACGTAAAGTTCGATAAAAATTATTTTCACTAAGGATCGAATTCAAGTAATACACAAACGATTCAATCTTAATTTCAATACATTAACAACTTGTGTTCAATCACTTGATTTCCTTAATATAATCATAACCCAATAAAATAAAAAACTTAGTTTCACGTCTTAAAGTTCTCAAACTAATAATTACTCATTCATACAAGTCTTGTATAACATAAGTCATGTGCACATGTTTTTCTCTCCAAAGTCTTCTATTCTATTGCTCTTCTCTTAGTACAGTTTTTTCTAGGTCAATTAAAACCTAGCTATAAGCATGATACATGATGTTAAAAATCTTGACAAGTTTAGCTCTTTTTTGGGGATGTATTATAATTACAATCTTAATTGTTTGGTTAAATTTGTTTTGTAGTGTTTGGCATACGGTTTAAATAGGATAGAATGTTTTTATACTTTTATTTTATCGTGATTTCATTCAGCTCGTCCAAATAAACTTATTTTTTCCATAATTTTTTTTATAATATATTAATCATTGTGTGTCGTTGTTTATTTTTAAAAGGCAAACACTGTATACTCGTCTATCCTCATTTTCTATTTTTTGAAATTGAATTTACTGCATATGCATTTAATATGATTTGTTTTTATCAATGTAACTAATGAGAGAGGTTGAGAATTGAAATAAAATAGTGAGATATTTTGCAATAAAATTTAAAAGGTGAAATAGTTTTTAAAATGTTTAGACCAAATATATGAGAGTCATGAGAGAGTGAGGGAGTTACGCATGTAGGTAAGATTGAAAGAATGTAATAGTTACTATTGTTGTGTTTGTGAATTGTCTTTTATTATTATTATTTTAGTCCTAAGCACGTGATATTTTAGTAAGATTTAATTAATACAGAACATTAAAAGTAAAATATTATAGAACTAAATGCATAAGCTATGAAATAGTTCATATTTAATATTATTAATATAACACGTGGGGCCTTTTTGTAGTTAAACGTCAATTCAATGACGACTGATATAACAATAAACCTTTGTTGATACTTGTGTAAGTTCTGGCTTTTGAATGTCATTCCATTATTTATATTTTTTATTATAAAATAATGTAGAATGAATCGTTACAACCTCGTTTTTTTTAATAAATAGGTATTTAGTTTCAAACTATGATAAATTCCACTTTACATTTGCATCCTAAGGAAAACAAAACCCATTAAACAAGAAAGATCAGACCGTAGAGAATGTCTCGGAGTTGGATTTTGGGAGTAAAAAAGACATTCTTATTTTTAATAAATATTCTCCATTTTAATATTTATTAAATAAAAGAAATAAAATAAGAAACTAGAATAAATTTAACATCCCAATTTTTATTTAAAAATTTGAGACATTATAAAAATGGAACAATTTGCCTTTTATTCTCCTTTCCCTCTAAATTATACTCTCAAACATATCACACTATCTTAAATTCAATGTCTTGTTATAAATGTCGAAACGAAGGATTGGTATTGAGAAATGCTTGTAGCCCTCCGTCAACGCCAAGATAACGTACACAAACTAGGAGTCAGTATTCAGAAATCAGAACCGTTGCATCCCTATTAATGTTGGGACTTAAAACCCCTGATCTTAGATGTGATTTTAATCTTTGAAGCGCTAACAAGAGTTTTAAAGAATTTTATATTTTATTTTTGGTATATAAAGTTTAAGAGAGAAAAGTCAGTTCAAGGCATAAGTCATAAGACAACTTTTCACGATTCAGAGTGTATGTAGTACGTAATATATGTATAGTACTAAATGATTGTATTTATAGGAATCAAAACAAACACTTCAATTTTTTTTTTCTTTTCCAGTTAAACCAACCTGATTCGTTAGTGGTTTTGACCGTTAATTTATAAGGGTTTAGAATTTAGAAGCATGTATACATAGACTAGGATTTAATTCCCTTAAACCAATGAAATATATAGTGAGAAAGTAAGGAGTTAAATTAACTTCAAATAGGAAATGCACAGAAAAAAGATGGGATGTGAAAAGTGAAAACTGAGGCGCTATCGCTTGCAGGATGACCAAGACAGCAAGGAACCCTACATTAGCAGAACAAGAGAAAACATGCACCTAACAAAACAAGCCTGTACCAAAGTATCGAATCTATATTAATGGACCAGTTGTAATTTATATATTGGTGTAACCCTTGAATTACTTTCATTTTCATAATTAGGGCCTGCGAAATTGTCGTGCCCTACATTGGAGATGAGATCAAAATATGGAATTTTCCAAATGGCTATCCTGTCAAAATGATGATCATGAGCATTCTGTACGCTTGCGTATGATCATGAACATCATCAAATCTGTTTCTTTTTTCCTAAATCCAGCTCATTTAGCTTTAGGTTAAAAAAGACATTATAGAATCAATTTAAGTGACCCGTTAACTCAACCACTGGAAAGCTTGGTTTGTTAACCCTTTAAGCTGCCACAATTAAAGATGTAGAATAGTGACAAGGTTCAAAACACAATAAGGAAAGATATCTATGTCTCTTCTAACAATATTGAGCATGTATATATACAATACCAGTTTGTAGGAAGAGATAGAATTAAAATTACACTGGATTTCCACCCTCCTGGGCGCATAGTTCAAGTGATTGTGATAGGTATGGAATTTTTATAGATGTCATAAGTTCAAGTTGTGGCAACAACTCTTTGATACATAAAAATAATAATTGCACAGGGTTATCAAAAGTAAAAAAAAAAAAAAAAACTGTAAAGATCATCAGGTCATCAATTATTACACCATCAGATTTCTCAGAAATTATGTTGGCAAATATATTAAACAGTAATGCTCTAGTCAGAACATCAGTTACCTGCTGATCCATGCATGTTTCCATGTCTAGTACAATAAACCTAACATAAAGAGGAGGCATAAAAATGGAAAGGAAAACAGAAACTCTATAGAGTAGAAGGTCAACTTCTGTTGTAATATAGATTGTATACATAGCAATAACAATTTGAGTGCATGAATCCCTAAGCCCTAAGCATCATCCATTTTGTTCTTGCTCAGAAACTTGCAAATATAGTTACCAAAATCTGGAATGCCTTATCAAAACATCTTGCTGGTCCAATGGATTGTAGCCATATCTATGACCTCTGAAAAGCGATCAAAAGATCCATCCCTTTGAATTGAAGAAACTTGGCAGTGAAATAATATGGATACAGTTATACATAATCATCAGAAAGCTAAAATTTCAAGCATGCATGAATTTTTAACAGGCTAAAAGGAATCAATGCTTGGCATGCTAACATCGGAACATAATTAACAGTTATCCCAGTGTTTGTTGCCCATAATTTTGCCTTAAGATGTAAAGGGTTAAAATTTTCAATAGCTATATAAATACAAAAAAAAAATTCAATAGTTAATATTCTTCACTATATGTTCTGTGGTTATAAAATTACCATATTTATGATTATTCTTCACACCAAACCCTCGGTTATAATTCATACCAATATTTATGATTATTGAGTTAATTGCTTAAGAAAAACTACGAAAGTAAGAAGGTTTTAACTTATAATTGCTACCGAGAAACTATTTTCTGATACATCACAGAGCTTGTGTGAAATACGTTGTTGACTTCTATTGATCGGTGCTTGAATTCGCAGAGAATGTAAATTAGAAAAATCCCCAACATTTACAAGGATAACTGCAGTTTTAGCACAAAAAAAAAAAAAAAAACAAGGTTAACTGCAGACAAAAGCTGAATTTTTTATCCTGATCCTTGTAAACCTTGCACCAAAAGTACATCAGTGCTTTTCACCATTGAAGACTAACCAGTTACATTAATAAAAAACTAAAAGCATGAATAAAGCTGCTAGCGAGTGACTTCATGACTTTTGATAATACTTGTTAAATCAAACTTTAAATATTGGACAGATATAATACACGCAGGACGCAGCAAACCTTTATGAGAACTTTCACATGCCATTGGCTGATTATCAGCAAGAATCAGTACAAACATTGTAAAATGGGAATATAGGGCAGAAAAAAGTTTATGATAGAGAGAAGAAACACAGAACTATGAGAGATGATGATTACAACGCAAAGCACACTTGAGAATTTCGTTCTGATCAGATTTTACCGAAAACTAGCACATTTTAGTGTCGACTCTGATTGATGCACTGGTCCCAAGAATTTTCCAAAGATTTTGAATGTAGCTCTACAAATCTGGACGCAGAGAAAATCACTAAAACATCAACACAAGTTGAAAACCTGAGAAGCAGTGATTTAATTAAAGAAGAAGAAATTAAAAAAATTAAAACTTACCACGGGTTCATGAAACACGTAGATAGATTCATGGTGCTTATTCCACAATAGTTAACGGCCCCATTAGTACTCTCCCAGTTTGGAGTAGTGGAATAGGGTAATAGGGGGAACTCATTGTTGTTGAAACTTGCTTCCCTAGGGATCACAAGGTTTGGTTGAGATAACGGCTTCATGTTCCTTTTTATCATAATAGATTCTTCAATGACGTTAAAGCCATGATCTCTTGGAGCTTCATTATCATCAACGAAATAAGGGTTATAATAAGGCTGAACCCATCTTGCACGAGGTTCTTCAGGTTCAGGCTGAATGGAAGACCACAATTGGTGCAGCATTTGAGTAGTGTTTGTTGTTGCAGGGCACCTTTCATCAAAGTCTTTCTGCTGCTGCACCCTTATACTGCTACACTTCTTGAAACAAGTCCTTTCTCTTGCCCTTGCCCTTGCCCTTTCCCTTGACTCTTTTTTGTTCTGAATACAAGCATCACCCCTCTGTGCCCATTTCAGCTTCCTCCCTTTAGAACCATCACCAACACCACCACCCACCATTGATTTGTTGTTGTTGAAGTTGTTATTTGAATCCCCAGAAGGGTCGCGTGAAGACTTGTCACCCCCAGTACTAACACTACCGCTATGCTTACTTCGGGCTAGTTCTTTGATTGCATTCTCAGACTTTGTGAAGAGCCACTCAAGGGTGTTACTTGGTTTGTCAAACTCTAACATGTCCTGAAGATCAAAGAACTTCCGGGCTATTTCGCTTGATAATCTCACCCTCCGGTCCCTCAAACCCTGAGATGTGTGAATCTTACTGTGCCTGTCTTTTTTGGCTGTGGCTGCTGCAGGTTTCTGATGGGTGAGGAAATTGGAAATGCTGCTACCATAGTGGGAACCATAGTTAGTGTTTGCTGCTGCATCGTGTTGATTATCAAGCATGGCAGTGCAGTGATGATCAGCAACTGCAAAATTGGCAACGGTTTCTTCAGGGAATGGAGGAGGATCATGTGTGAGGGGAACAACAAGAGGGTCCTCAACCAGAAGAGTGTGGCTTGCAAAATCATTTTCAGATTCAATGAGAAAAGGAAGGATTGGGTAAGTAGACAAAGGGAAGTTAGGGAAAAAGTTGGAGTCATATGTGGAAGAGAACATCTGCAGATTGGAAACCAAATTTCAGTGTGGTGAAAACCCTAGCTATTATGCAGTGAGTAAAAAGATCACAATTATAACACAGAGGTAGCTTCTCTGCTCCTACTTAACGGTCCAAGTACAGTCCTACTACTCTTATATAATCATTTTCTGAGATTCCCCATCTCTATCTTTGAAAGGAGACTACTAGCTGCTAAGTACTAAGTACCATTAAAGAATTATTATTGTTATTATTATTTTTTGTTTTTTTTAAGTATATTTTTAAAAAAAGAAAAAGAGAAGTATGTATGTTGTTGAGGAAAGTGAGGACAACAGAAAGGGAGATTTAGTTTAGGCCAATGAAGTACTTAGATCATAATTTCATTTATTTTGTGAATACAACTACAATATTACCAATCTGGGTTAGGGCAGAGGCAGAAAATCTAGCTCAAGTATCAGGACAGACACCGATCAAAAGGACACAAATAATTTTTTGGTTTGTACCATATTCAAAATATTACTAGCATATTCAAGGCCATCAACTTCGAGAAGAATGTTATACAAAAATTAAGTGACATACATCAACATAAGTACATATACTTCACGGCGAATTTATTAATTATGGTAAAGACGAATTAAATTACATAAAAAGAATGCCAAAGGAAGTTAGAAAGAGAAGAGTGGTACATATGGAAAAAAATTGGGAAAAAAACAAGTGCTTACTAAGGGATAGTTTGATTTAGCTTTTAATTTAGAAGGTTTATTAATTGAACTTTTTAAGGGTAGTTATACAATTGAAAAAGAAAACAGCCCTAACTTTGTGGATCTAGTTTTGATGGGTTTTATCCGAAAGGTAATGAACTTTTGAAGTTGAGCCGTACAGGAAATGTAAAAGGTAGGTGAGAAGCTGTAATAGCTTCTCAGCTGTTTGTTCTGTAAAAACTAAACCGCAAATATACAAACTCGTCAGGAAAAATAAAATTACATTTTTTCATTTTCTGAAAAGCTGAAAGTAGTACAAATTGACTAAAAACTTGGTGTTCTTTTTTAATGCGCCCACATTACTTCATTTCAATCCCGAAAAAAGCTCATTCATCTCTGACAGCGATTGCAGCTTCCCTGGGATACATATGTGTATGTGTACTCGTTATAGTATTTAAGTACATGAATACGTAGGTGCTTAAAAAAACATTTAGTTATTTACATGCATATTATAATTCTATCTGTCACTTTAATTAATTCGTCAAAAATTGATTTCATTCCCTAGACTTTTTAACGGTTAATCTTGTACAATATTTTGCTTTTAATAAGGAAAAATGAATGATATAAGTAAAAAATAATGCGCAAATTGAATATTTTACCACAAAACAATTGTTAAGCCAGTACTATTGATATGTAACCTTGTTTGTCAAATTAAGAATAGAAATTATTTTTTTAAAATACAATATATATATATATATATATATATATATATATATATATATATATATATATGTATGTGTGTGTGTGTGTGTATAATTACTTTGAGATTTTCTAATTCCAGCCGCATGGTATAGTTTCAAAAATATGGTGCCAAGTAGATGCAGTGGTAGTGGCAGCTAGTATTCAGTTTCAGAATGCCTTAAATTTGAAGTCTCACAAGAAGATTGAAAATAAATCTATTTCATGGACTCACCCTCCAATTGGGAGCTACAAACTAAATTGTGATGGGGTAGTCAATGGTGACTTCACTACCAAAAAATAGCATTTTTCCGACAGCAAAAATCCCGGAGTTTTCAGGAATTCCTTGGGTCATGTTATTTTCTCCTTTTCTGCTATTGAACTTTGTTCTGTTGTCATGGCTGAATTGTGAGCCATTAAAATTGGTGTGCAGATTGCTTGGAGTCGTGGTTTCCAACAGTTTCAAGTAGAATCAGACTCGCAAGTAGTAGCCATTACATTGCTCACTAGTGGATGTCCTACTTACCATCCATGCCTTAGTTTAAGTCAAGAGATACTGAAGTTCCGGGAGCTTGGAGGTAGCATTCTGTGGCATCATGCCTTAAGAGAAGGAAATCAAGTGGCTTATTATTTAGCTAAGTTTGGTTTGTCCTAAGATATATAGACAGCTACAAAATTTTGAGATTGTTCCTCAATTTTTATTAACTGTAGTTTTAGCAGATGTATCATCTATCATGTTTCCTCGTGATTTTTAATGTATCGTTCTAGGGGATTTCCCCTTCCATTTACCAAAAAAAAGTTGGACTATTAGATATTTTATGCATGATAGGAGGTTTTGCCTAAACAAGGCATTGCCAATGGATGCTTTGGGGCCAAACATAGATGCATGTGAAATTGTTGTATCGATAAATAAGCATTATTTACTCAAGAGTTCGCATTGGTTGGATGAAAATGAGAGCACGAAAGACTATGTCAATTTAATTTGTTGACGCACAATATCCACGTTGTATATTGCTAAATTGTAAAATTACAATTTAGTATAATTTATGACATATATTTCAAAATAATTAACATCAATATAAGTATAACATTGTGTTATACTAAAATATTATTCAAAAAAGAATACAGAAAATTAAACCAAGTTAGATAACCCAAAGGTATAACTGGAACTCATTTTTTAAAAATATATAACATTTAATTACTAAAACTTAAATTCATCAAATTAGAATTAGACAGGAAAAATTTACCGAGACTAATAAGAAAATTAATTAATTTAGTTAATAATATTTAATTTATCCTCAATTTATGTTTTTTTTTAAATTATCCATAACATTAACGAGACATACGTTTATTCTTTATTCAAATATTTTTATTAGTTTAAATTCTTTTAATTAATTATCTCTTCATTAATATATCTATACATATTGCTTTATTTTATATTGGTTATGCTTGTCATTCTAAACCAAATTCTTTCTTGGTCGTTACATTGAAGGTGCAAGTCCAGTAAGTTGGAGTAATTGGCTTTACCTATAGAAGGGGTTAAACAGGAGACTTTTTATGAAAAGGACCAAAGGAAATATAAATTATGAACACTAAAACCACAGCTATTCAAGCCTTGGAATACAATTGAAAATATGTAGATTAAATATGATAAGAATCAACGTTAACTTATTTATATAATTAATATAAGCGCCGATTAAAAAAAATTATACAATGTAAGTTTATTTTTTATGTCTAATATGACATTCATAATATACTATTAATTTAGAAGATTATTTTACTTTAACGCCTCTAAATAGGGTATAAAATTTTCTTTCAATAAGATTATAGGCTTGATTCTCTATTTAGGTCAAATGCTTAATATATAAAAAAGATAAATTAACATAATAATTTTAATACATTATAAAAATTTAATAAACTAATTATATTAACAAAATATTATTATTTATAATTACTTAATTAAATTTACCAGTCTATTAAACTTAAAATACTTTTTGAATAGTGAATTCGGTGTAAATTAGTGATGGACAACTTCAACTCGTGCAACTTCAATAATAATGAATTTGGTACTTTGCCGAAAAATTATAGATTGAACATTCAGTTTATTTTAGTGTTAAGTTTGCCCATGGACATGATTAAGTGAGACGCTCATACTCTAGCTAAGATATCTAGATTGTTTGTTAGTGCACAAGTTTTTAATTCAGTTCCACAATGTATTAAGTATGTTCTTATGGTTGAAATAATGAGATGCTTTCCTTAAAAAAAAAAAGATTTTTTGAATGTCTAAAGTCCTAAAGACTAATTTTTTTTAATCAAATAGGTTTTTAAAAAAATCTTAATTAGCCTAGTTTATTAAGTATAAAAAAAAGTCTAAGCTAAAACTTGGCTTGATGTAGGTTAGACCAATGATCATTGTCAAAAGGTCTGACTTATTTTCACTTCTAATTTCATGTCATTACCAATCTTTAGAATTTTGAAAATCAAATCAAACTAATTGGTTGAACCTGTCAACTGTTAGATTTGAATAAATTACAGAAATGGCTTAGAGAAAAATTGGTCAAAACTGATAAATATCAATAAATAAAAAAATTGTTTCGCAGCAAGTAAAAAAAAAAGTTTAGTATAACATTATTTTGATTTTTAAAAAAATAATCTAAAGTATTTATCATAAATTTTTATTTTAGATGTTAACCCGTTATTGTTAATAAATGTTGTTATGTGTTGTTGAAACTGATATATTTTATTTGAATTTGTATGTACATTTAATTTTAAAATTTAAAACTCAATAAAAATATAATTTACTTTTATTCTTTTAGTATTATAAAGTTATAGCATTACGTTTCTTTGATATTATTGTGTGTTTTTAGTTATTGTTGTTTTTATTAACCATAATTGAATCATTGTTAAGTTTTAAATCAGTACTATAATGAGTTCAATGACTATTCTGATTTTAAAAACACTGCTAATAACTCAAATTTTATGCTATATCTTAAAGTATAAACAAAACATTCTATAATTACTGGTTTTCAAACTACAGTAGCTCTCTGTTTGCAAACACTGCTAATAATAATCATAGTTCAATTCAATTGATCATAAATTCAACTGTTACTTCTCTATCTGTTTTTATTTTTTAAGAAGAAGCAGCGCGCCAAATAAACCATGCAATATACTAGGACCACTAACCACTTTGCCCGGAATTTGTACAGAATCTAAATTGATTATAATGGCTGTTTAATAAAATATTGCGAGGAGATGTAAAAAAAAATTACTCTTTTAAGATTTTGCCAAGTTATCTAAAAAAAGGGAAATGGATGGACCATGCATGTTGGGTGATACAAACCTCACAATAAGAGATATGCACCCTACTGTCTCATAGTGGACCGGCTAGTTAACATAGCAATAATTGCATTGATAGCTAAGCAACAGTTGGCATGCATCCAATCCATCAACCTAGAAACTAAACATTTGATCTTTGATGTGCGTGTTCACTACACTGAATACTAATAGATAGATAGATATCTTTCTCATCTTTCATTGAGAATATAAAATTGTGATATACATCTGAATCCGAAGTAGAATTGGTAAATTCATTGGGTCACCCGATCTGGTTCAGTCTGGATTTTTTTGGGTCAGGTTAGGTTATCCTGTCTTGAATTTCTTGTATGTTACAAATTTGATGATCTAAACTAGCTTTTATGCTAAGCTGGTATGTCAATATATAAATTAAATACGTTTTAAGTAAAAATAAATAAAATTAAACTTAAACATGTTTGATTTGTGGCACCATAAGGAAGTCTTGCTTACAATTAAAAGAATTGCGCCATATTTTTCCAGTAAAATACTCACAATGAGGAGTATATTACATGTTTTTCCCCATTAATACTTATAGAAATATAATAATCTATTTTTTCATTTCTTCTCACCTCCCCTTATTATCTGAGTAAGGCAACTTGCTTTTATTCTTTCGATCAAATAAAAATAAGAGAACTTTTCTCTTACAAATCGTAATATTAATGTGTAGTGTTTTGATTCTCCTAATTAACACAATCTTAGATTCTTCTTCTTTAACTCGTCTCTTTTTAGGTCTTATCAACACAATCGCAGAGTCTTTTGATTTATGTTTTCAATTCCTTTTTCAAATATTTCCGCTCATCAATAGCTTGATTAGAAGAAAGTAGTAATTATTTTTTAGAGCTCTTCATCAAAATTATAAAAAGAAAAGTATTTTTATACTTAATTACTTAATTAATTAGCAAACCATGCTTAATATAAAATGCATTAAATGATGAGCTAAACAATTGCACGTGATGTCATTCACGCACCTGTCTTTTCAATTTTTTTGGCTACATATTATCGGATTCTGCAACCTTTTCAAAATGACTGGTAACACCTCTTGACGTCCTCCAATTCACGTGCAATTTTATAAGTAATGTTTGAAAAAAAAAAAGAGTGAATTATATAATATTAAAAGTGAAATTTTATTAATATAATATTAGAGGAGATAATAAATAAATAACAATTTTATAAAAATATTGAAAGTAGGAAATAAAAAATTATAAAACATTGTACGTCATAAGGAATAAATTCAAACGCTTCTTCATCATTTAAAAAAAAATATTTATAAGCCATAAAAATAAATTCATTTACTATATACTTTTATTTTAATTACTTTGATAATTTTACAAACTAACCAAAATAAACTATAATTTAAATGAAAAGAAATGCCAAAAATACTATTGTATCTTGTTCTTAATTGCTCAGTGCTAGTAGCTTCATGTTTACTATTCTGACAAAAAGATCAAACGTGCAAGTAAAACGATATGAGTATTAAAGTCGTAGAATATTGACATGATTTGTTATCTAAAACTTATAGAAATTGATGATTAAAGTGATTGACATGTAATGAAAAGTAGAAGATTATACTAGAAATGCAATGAAATGGCAGAATATCATCAAGTAAATTGTATTTAAGAAATTTATCAAATAACCAGTGAACGTACGAAATTGAGGTGAAATTAATAATGAGTGAAACATTGTTGGAATCGGATTTCGTAGGAACAACCTCTACACATGTAATCAAAATCTTAGATCACAATTCTACTTCAACGAAATTTATTAATTAAGTTGAAACTCGATCTAAGCACAAGGAATGCGCGAGCTATTGCAGAGTGCGTGCAAATACAACAGCGTTCCAGCTTGTAAACAAGGCCAAAACAAGATTCGGCCATGGAAGAGCTTTAGACAGAACTCCACACCCAAAACCGTCTCAAACGAACTTATGAATCGATCGAATGCATCTTAACCTTGTGCATTGTCCAATTATACACGAGTTTCTCCAACTAAAATTGTTATTTCAGCTTTAGCATCTAGGGAAGATAAAATAAACCCGAATCTTATGAATATACTAAAAAATATGATTACTTATTTATTGGGACTGAGGATGGAGGCGCGGATGGATACGTACGGATATTATAATACATTCTACCCACGCATATATATAGCATATATATATCATATATGATAAATATTAATGTATTAAAATATGTTATTTAAGTTAATAATTTATATTATAAATATATTTTTTATATAAAAATTATATTTTCCTATTTTATAACTAACAATAGTGGTGTAACATAAAATAGTGAATTTTAATCCAACATAATTTATATTAAGTTTGTTTTATATTTTATTTAGGAATATTGAATTATTATTATTATTATTATTATATATATAAATTTATGAATTTGTTGACAAAAAATTTTTTTAGATTGACTTTAAATTGTAAATCATATTTTATGTTGTTTGACACTTCAATTAGTAGTGTAGATTTATATTTATTTAATGACTTATCTTTGTAATATTAGATGATTATATTTGTAATATTTAATGATGACTTAAATTTTGATAAATTAATGTTATGTTTATTTGTTTTTAATACTATCTTGAGTCTTATATATAAGAAAAAATATAATATTTTATCATCAATTTTAGTTAATAGAAAGATAAAAATTACTTTATTGTTAGATTTTATGTTTGGCCCTAATTAATAATGAGGTCTATCAATGATATACACTCATTTTTTCAAAAAGATGAGTGTACTCATTGAGCTATCAACAAAATATATATTCATTGTTTAAAAAATTATTTTTGAAAAATAATCTTCTCATATATATATAGTACTGTGTTAATACTTTTAATATTATGTTTGAATTACTTAAAAGTAAATTTTCAATTTACTTATAGTAATTTTTCTAATTAATATATTTTTTTATTGATTTATTAATTAACTTTATACATAAATAAAGTGTGAATCACGTATACGAATATGAGTATATAGATATCAAACAAATATAAAAATAAGAATAAAATTATCATCTACGTAAGTATTGGATTGAATATAAGTATTTTCTTAAAATACGAATATGAAGATGAATACTATAAAATCTTACTCGAATCGATTCTCATCCCTAATCAGCTTTCACTTAAGTGAAGATAAACTCTCACTTAAGCCGCACTGCATCTGTTGAGCTCTGGGAAAGATCTCGCTTAAGTGAATTTGAGTGTCAATTGAAGTTGCTCTCTGAAATAGATTTGGCTTAAGTGATAAGTGGTCTCGCTTTGAGCAACGTTTTAAGATCTTTGGAACATGTCTCTCTTAAGCGAGGTTGATACTCACATAAGTGAGTCTTGTCCTTCAAAAGCATTATTTTGCTTCACTTGAATCTTCATTCCTTTAATCAAAAAGCAACAAAAATCAATCAAAATGCATTTGGGTGTTAAATCAAACTAAACACTAATTATTTACAATTTTACTCACAAATAGGGAGAATTAAAACTCTAAATCAAAAAGAAATTAAAATAATTGCTTACAAAAATAAAGTGTAAAAAACAATTATATATCACTTCGAAATCTACTTCCATATTTCTCTAAATGCTCAGAGGGCGACTTTAATTCGCTTGAAATTATATTCAACATTATAGATTATATAAGAACTTATAATTAAGAAGCATGACGTCGTATAAACTATAAAGTGTTGAATGTGGTATGCTCGAGGTCAATGTCGTTTTAGGTTTCTATTTACTACCTCCTTTCATGTAAAGAATACAATTATTTTTGGTTTAAATCCACTCCTGGTCTCTAAAATTTTATAGTTGTATAATTTTAATCTCTAAAAAAATATAACACATTTGGTCCTTAATGTGTTTAAAATTTAACAATTTAATTTGGTTTATTATTTTTTTATAAGAAATATAGTTATTGTATTTCATCAAGGATAACAAATAAACATGAAAAGGAATATTATCATCATAATCATGAGAATTGAGAGCCAACATTGTATCTTGATGTCCTAGCTAGCTTAGGAGCCACAAAATTAATTTGTTTCTTACAAAATTTCACCCTAGAGTTATCTAAGTTGGATAAGAGCTGTTTACAATTGACTCGAATAATATAATTTAATGTTATTGTGCAGTTAATATTTTAACAAAAAATGGTGACATAACATGCTAATAATAATGTGGCATTAACATGATTACATGACTAATGTGTAGGAATGCAATACATATTCTTGATTTCTTGCACAACAAGAGATATCTTGTACAAAGTAATATGATACAACCTATTTAATTATGAGAACTATGTTTGTGTTTGTGTGCTTTTTTTCTTTTCTTTATTTGGCATTGTTATGTATACTATATATGTCTTATATATTGCCTTTTTTGTACAACTTTACTACAAGTCTTCTTTTTAGCTCTTTTTTATTATTTATTTTGGTTTGATTTTGGTAACACGAGAGTTACGTACAATAATTTGGTAGAAAATTATTAACGATGAGTTATTTTAAGAATTTATCTTTTCACTTTTTTTCAAAAACTATACAAATGGTAAAAAACTTTTAAATAGAATTTAAAATAACAAGTAGTTTATTATGAACACTTTTTTTAATTCGAAATAAACCTCCCCAAATTTTTTATAGTTTTTAAAAAACAATTCGTATACTTTAATTTCTAAGATAATAAAATATAGCTTTTAATACAGATATATGATTTAAATACACATACACATTTTGACTATGTTTAATATTTTATAACCAATTCCATTAAAATAAATTATTTTGTCAAACTCTAAATTAAACTAGTAATTAATTATTTTGTATGGAAATTTTAGATTTTTTTTCTACATACAATAACAAAAGTCTTTTTTTATTACATACAATAACAAAAGTCTTGACTGCTTTAACTTTTAACATTGCAGCAGAACATATTCAAGTAGAGTTTGGACGACGACAAAATTTTTTGGCTTTTAAGAAACTTACTCCACTGGGGCGTTGAAAACCTAACACAAACAGTCTATTTTTTTTTAAGAAAAAAATATATATAAATTTTTAAACTATCCTTTAATTATAATTTATTATATGCAATAAATTTATTAATTTTTTAAAAAAATTAAATAATAAATTATAATTAAATAACGGTATAAAAATATATAAGTATTAATTTTATTTTATTTTTTATAATCGCATGTCTTGTACTGGTGTTCAACTTTTAAAATTTTTCTTTCTGAAATACAATAACAGAAGTGACTCCTGGGTTGGCCGAGAAACTGTATATTACCAAACAATAACATAGAGACAATGTCATAAAAGATGCACTAACGAAAAGAGAGTGTTAATTGACAACTTTTTACTGTCGCAAGAAGTTGATACATATTTATGACTTTTAGCACTTTTTCTTAGGCACTAGTTTTTTTTTTTAACTTAATTTTATTCTATAAGCACTTAAAATCGCCACAAATATTCTAGATATATGTTTTTCTATATGCAATTTTTTACACTCAACGCTTGGTCTCCACCCTCACTTTCAGATTTGGAGTCTCCATATTTGTTGCTTTTTACCAAGAAAACTCACATTTGTTGCATTCTCAATCTTGTTTGACATCTTAAAAAAATATTGTTTTTGACAACCCTCAATAATATGTGATATTTGAAATATATATATATATATATATATATATATATATATATATATATATATATATATATATATATATATATATATATATATATATATTCAATTATTACTGTAAGTGCAAAGAGGTATTACAACTATTATCGCATGAAGATGTACGTTAAGTCATCATCATCTTTAACTTTATATATTGTTAAAAGTAGAAAAAATAGGTGATGCATTATAAAATAATTTTATAACATCATTTAATTATAAATTATTTATAATAAATATTTGAGTTTTTATAGTAATTACCTAAACAATTATATCAAGACTAATGCCTGATTAGTTGACATGACGAAATTAAACTCATAAAAGTAAAGATGTTTATGTGGAAAACTCTTATACAATTGAGCGGACTTTTTTCCATGGTAGTTCAGTTTTCTTCTATTCAATTTATTTTTTTGGTTTCCGCTCAGAATAAGAATAATTTGATAAATTCATTTTTAGGCAATTAAGAATATTTATTTGACTAACTTTTTAATTGAAATAAATTTACAATAAATACTCAATTTATCTTTCACAATCAAAAGATTGAGATGTTGTAAGATCTCCGATAATATACTTATATCTTTTCATTTATTACGTTTTCAAATTTGAATTTTAATGTGTGTTGTAAGTATAAATTTAAAATAAAAATAAAAACAATTATTATATCAAAATGGCAAAAACATTTAATACGTATTATTTAAGAAAAAAATATGTAATAATATATTTATATTTTAATATCTATTCTTATGTATTTTTTAAAAATCTATTATATATTGATCAACTAAAATATTTTTATATCTACACTTATTTTGCATTTTTATCAATTTTCTTGCGTTTTTTGGCATATTTAATAATGACTATTCTTTAATAATCAATCATTATTCTTACATGGTACATATTGTTGGAACCATATGAAGTGTCCATTGCATTTGACTATGTGGATAGTGTTTTGATCCAGGCCTCCATTTGCCGCTTATTAATTAATTTGGTAACAGTCCGTACTAATCAGTTACTTATCCTTCCTCCATCATAATTAATCTTGGTAGTCTCGAATGCCACAACACTGACTAGTCTCTTGGATCATAAGAAAAAGCCAAGGAACAAAAGAAGACAAAACACAATGAGAGTATCCTTTGCATAGCAATGTCTAAGTTCATAAAATTCAAACAAAAACGCAATCACACACAGTGGACATCACTTATCCACTAGCTGATCAGGATCGCCGCGTCAAGAAAAAAAAACTGGACCCCAAAAGCCATGCACAACAACACGTACTCACAAAGGTGTCAATCGAGCAGCCCAAAACATTCACCAACTCAACCCATCATGAGCCCACACATTTGTTGTTTCTAACCCAACCTCAAACTCGTATTCTCTTCCGCCACCTCATTTTTGTTTATTTCAACACCCGTCAAACTGCATGCCACCCCGTGGCCAAATGTCCATGCATGTTAACAAGACCTATGACTATAAATATCTGCAATCTCGGCCCAGGTTTTCATCATCAAGAACCAGTTCAATATCCTAGTACACCGTATTAAAGAATTTAAGATATACTATGATGAGAGCGCGGTTCCCATTACTGTTGCTGGGAGTTGTTTTCCTGGCATCAGTTTCTGTCTCATTTGGCATTGCGTATTGGGAAAAGCAGAACCCCAGTCACAACAAGTGCCTCCGAAGTTGCAATAGCGAGAAAGACTCCTACAGGAACCAAGCATGCCACGCTCGTTGCAACCTCCTTAAGGTGGAGGAAGAAGAAGAATGCGAAGAAGGTCAAATTCCACGACCACGACCACAACACCCGGAGAGGGAACGTCAGCAACACGGTGAGAAGGAGGAAGACGAAGGTGAGCAGCCACGTCCATTCCCATTCCCACGCCCACGCCAACCTCATCAAGAGGAAGAGCACGAGCAGAAGGAGGAACACGAATGGCATCGCAAGGAGGAAAAACACGGAGGAAAGGGAAGTGAAGAGGAACAAGATGAACGTGAACACCCACGCCCACACCAACCTCATCAAAAGGAAGAGGAAAAGCACGAATGGCAACACAAGCAGGAAAAGCACCAAGGAAAGGAAAGTGAAGAAGAAGAAGAAGACCAAGACGAGGATGAGGAGCAAGACAAAGAGAGCCAAGAAAGTGAAGGTTCTGAGTCTCAAAGAGAACCACGAAGACATAAGAATAAGAACCCTTTTCACTTCAACTCTAAAAGGTTCCAAACTCTCTTCAAAAACCAATATGGCCACGTTCGCGTCCTCCAGAGGTTCAACAAACGCTCCCAACAGCTTCAGAATCTCCGAGACTACCGCATTTTGGAGTTCAACTCCAAACCCAACACCCTTCTTCTCCCCCACCATGCTGACGCTGATTACCTCATCGTTATCCTTAACGGTTAGTATTCCTTTCCTCTCAAAATAAAATAAATGTCATTATTTTATGCGGATTAAGAAAAATTATTAAATAAATAAAAACAAAACCAACAATTTTATAAAAACTAATCTTACTATGACACTTATTTAATTAATTAATAAACATCATCACATGCTTTTACTTCTCATAAAATTATGTTATTGAATTTGTTTTGTTAATTACAGGGACTGCCATTCTTACCTTGGTGAACAACGACGACCGAGACTCTTACAACCTTCAATCTGGCGATGCCCTAAGAGTCCCTGCAGGAACCACATACTATGTGGTTAACCCTGACAACGACGAGAATCTCAGAATGATAACACTCGCCATACCCGTTAACAAACCCGGTAGATTTGAGGTACTACTTATTCTTTATAACTAATTAATTAATTATTATTCTAATTTGTTTCCAAATCTTAAGATCAATCTTTTTCTTTTCTCTGCAGAGTTTCTTCCTATCTAGCACTCAAGCTCAACAGTCCTACTTGCAAGGGTTCAGCAAGAATATTCTAGAGGCCTCATACGACGTAAGCAACCAACACACCATCTAATACGCTAGCAAATTCAATATTATCATTATCCTTATATTTGTTTCCGCGCTTGATTTTATAGACCAAATTCGAGGAGATAAACAAGGTTCTGTTTGGTAGAGAGGAGGGGCAGCAACAAGGGGAGGAGAGGCTGCAAGAGAGTGTGATTGTGGAAATCTCAAAGAAACAAATTCGGGAACTGAGCAAACATGCCAAATCTAGTTCAAGGAAAACCATTTCTTCTGAAGATAAACCTTTCAACTTGAGAAGCCGCGACCCCATCTATTCCAACAAGCTTGGCAAGTTGTTTGAGATTACCCCAGAGAAAAACCCTCAGCTTCGGGACTTGGATGTCTTCCTCAGTGTTGTGGATATGAACGAGGTAAGCAGAAAAACTGAACATGACAATTGAGTTCTATTCACTTTCTTCTTAGTTAGAGAAACCTATTCTTGAGACTTTAAATAATGATTTACTTTTTTCTTTGTTCACAAATATAGGGAGCTCTTTTTCTGCCACACTTCAATTCAAAGGCCATAGTGGTACTAGTGATTAATGAAGGAGAAGCAAACATTGAACTTGTTGGCATTAAAGAACAACAACAGAGGCAGCAACAGGAAGAGCAACCTTTGGAAGTGCGGAAATATAGAGCTGAATTGTCTGAACAAGATATATTTGTAATCCCAGCAGGTTATCCAGTTGTGGTCAACGCTACCTCAGATCTGAATTTCTTTGCTTTTGGTATCAATGCCGAGAACAACCAGAGGAACTTCCTTGCAGGTACATATTTTGTATATCACGATCAAATAGAACATGCTGTTGAAGTGTTGTTACTTTTTTTGTTTTATTAATTACATGTGAAACATAGCTGACTGAGCTATTTCTAATCCTTTGGTGATTGAAAATTTGAAGGTTCGAAAGACAATGTGATAAGCCAGATACCTAGTCAAGTGCAGGAGCTTGCGTTCCCTGGGTCTGCAAAAGATATTGAGAACCTAATAAAGAGCCAAAGTGAGTCCTACTTTGTGGATGCTCAGCCTCAGCAGAAAGAGGAGGGGAACAAGGGAAGAAAGGGTCCTTTGTCTTCAATTTTGAGGGCTTTTTACTGAATAAGTATGTAGTACTAAAATGTATGCTGTAATAGCTCATAGTGAGCGAGGAAAGTATCGGGCTATTTAACTATGACTTGAGCTCCATCTATGAATAAATAAATCAGCATATGATGCTTTTGTTTTGTGTACTTCAACTGTCTGCTTAGCTAATTTGATATGGTTGGCACTTGGCACGTATAAATATGCTGAAGTAATTTACTCTGAAGCTAAATTAACTAGATTAGATGAGTGTATTATATACAAAAGGCATTAAATCAGATACATCTTAGACAAATTGTCACGGTCTACCAGAAAAGAAATTGCATTTGTTTTTGGGTCTTTCAGACTGACAAGATCTGAAGTCTAAACAATTCTAAGAGGTATCATGTAGCAATGTCCTGCCACAATATTGAATTCAAACAGAGTGAATGAGAGGAAAGATCCTTAAGATCAATTGATCATTGTAAAATGATCGTTTATTCCAAAGTTTCAATGAATGAGTACACATCACGACTTTATATATAGTGTATTGAATCAGACGAATTAAAATTACTAACATAAATCATTGGGTGGTTAATAAACAGAACGAGCTTGAATTGCTTATTGCTTTTAGTGGCAAACAGTATTTTTGCTTTTTGCTTAAAATTTAAGTGCTGTGCCAGAAGGGTGAAAGTCCAAAAAAACCCTACATAAAGAACAATGCAAGAAAGAAGCACAGTACCAAGAAAGATACAATAGAGCAGAATTAGTTATTAAGATAAATTTAGTGCTTTTAACTAGAATAACTAGTTTTGTTGATCTAGTAATTTAGTTAATTAGTCTTATAAAAAGGATATTATGGAGACCAATCATCTATAACAATGATTATTCTTTAAACATCAAATTAGCCATTATACTTCAATACTGTTGGCAAATGAAGAATTTTAAAAATCAGGAACCAAAAAAGTTTTCATTCATACAGCAGAACACATTGTTTCTGATACATATATTTGCTTACATAAACATAAGAGTAAGTACAACAGGCTTCTACTATCTAACAAGTTAACCAGCCAGTTACCCAACTTAGTTAAAAAGCTTAACACATTGTACTTTTGTCTGAAAACACATTAATTACTACATAAATTAAAGAATGAAGTACAATTACAGATTGCAATAACTGTTGGACATTAGAAAATTCAGTAACATTAACATTCCTCCGTGAAATTTTGAATGAACACTCCAAACAAGTGTCTAAGTCTTGGGAAGAGCTTTAGTCAATATATGGTCTTCATACCACGAACCAATTGGGGATAACTAATCCTAAATACAAGTCTTCTACTCCTAGAACACCGAATGTTCTTTAACAAAAACACTTCACTTTACAGCCAATAACTTTTCTTTTTGTTTGAGTTTTCTGTGTCAATTCGTACGAATTAAACTATTAGCTTCAAGTAACATGCTAAAACAGTGTAGGAAAACAATAAACTATTCCTTTTGCACAAATCTATGGTTGGGTGCTATGGTTCTTAATTACCAATGCAACTAAACTTTTTTTTTTTTTTTAATTATAGCTTGCCTCCATAACTCCTTTAATTTGCAACTTATTAATTAGTTTGACCGTGCAGATCAATTACTTGTCTTTCCTCCGCCATAGTAATTACTATCTCACTCCGTGTGTATAACTATAACTATAAATACCCCTAATCTCACTCCTTGTTGTTTCATCATCGATCGAGAAGTGTAATGACCTAAGCAATATTCCCTACAATACAACAATACTACACTATATTATACTATGATGAGAGCGCGGTATCCGTTGTTGCTGTTGCTGGGAATTGTTTTCCTGGCATCAGTTTCTGTCTTATTTGGCATTATACAGAAGCAGCAATGCCTACAGAGTTGCGAGATCGAGCGAGCAGGATCCGTACAGGCTGCAACAATGTAAGATTCGTTGCAAGCTTGTTTCCTGAGCGTGAGGAGCAACAAGAAGAAAAAGAAGAAAGAGAACATCAACGAGCACAACCCCAACCACCACACTAGGAGAGGGGACCCCATGAGGGTAAGAAGGCGGAAAAGGAACAAGACGACCGTGAGCAACCTCGTCCGTTTCCACGTCCTAATCACAAATAGCACAAACAGCACAAACGGCCTCATGGAAATCCTGAAGAATGTGAAGGTTCGGATGAGTCAGTCACAAAAACGAAACAACCTTTATCACTTCAGCTCTAACAGCTTCGACACTCTCTTCAAGAACCAATATGGTCACATTCGTCTCTTCCAGAGGTTCAACCAACGTTCTCCACAACTTGAGAATCTTCGAGACTACCACGTTGTGGAGTTCAAGTTCAACCCCAACGCCCTCTTTCTCCCCCACCATGCTGATTCTGAATTCCTCTTGGTTCTCATTAGCCGTAGTTAATTACTACTAATTCAACATCACCACATTTGCTTCTGCTTGTATAAATAATAATGGTAATGAATAATTTGTTTGGTTGTTAATTACAAGGAGAGGCTTCATCCTGGCGATGCCCTGAGAATCCCTGCTGGAACCACTTACTATTTGGTTAACCCTGACTACAAGGAAACATTCCCGAGTAGTCACACTCGCCATACCCCTTAACAAACCTGGAAGATTTCAGGTACTGCCTTTTCTAATTCATAACTAATTAATTATTCTTTTAATTTGTTTCCAGTTGTGAAGATCATCAATCTTTGTCTTTTCCGTGTAGAGTTTCTTCCTATCCAGCAATCCTACTTGCAAGGGTTCAGCGAGAATATTCTGGAGGCCTCCTTCAACGTAAGCAAGCAACACACCATCTAATTTGCATTTCCATTTAGTGGTATGTCTAAATGACACACTAACTAAATATTATCATTAGTTATACTTGCTTGATTTTATAGACCGAATTCGAGGAGATAAACAGGGTTCTGTTGGGAGAGGAGGGGCAACAACAAGGCGTGCAGAGGCTGCAAGAGAGAGTGATGGTGGAACTGTCAAAGGAACAGATTCAGGAACTTAGCAGACATGCCAAATCTAGTTCAAGAAAAACCATTACCTCCAAAAACGAACCATTCAACTTGAGAAGCCGCAAACCTATCTATTCCAACAAGTTTGGTAAGTTCCATGAGATAACCCCCTAAAAAAAACCACAGCTTCGGGACTTGGATATCTTCTTAGTTAGAGAACCCAATTATTGAGGCTTTAAATAATGATTTACTTTTTTTGTTAACAAAAATATAAGGAGCTCTTCTTCTACCACACTTCAATTCAAAGGCCATAGTGATACTAGTGATTAATGAAGGAGAAGCAAACATTGAACTTGTGAGTCTAAGAGAACAACAACAGGAAGAGGAACCTTTGGAAGTGCAAAGGTACAGAGTTGAATTGTTTGAAGACGATATATATATTTGTAATCCCAGCAGCTTATCCATTTGTCGTCAAATCTCAATTTCCTTGCTTTTGGTATTAATGCCGAGAACAACCAGAGAAACTTCCCTGCAGGTATGTATCAAAATCAAATAAAATATACTGTTGTTACTTTTTTGTTTTTATTGCTGTGAGAGTGGAATGTATCGGCCATGTAACTATAATAATTTGAGCCCCACCCTTGCTTCTACTATGAATAAATAAATCGAGCATACGATGCTTGTGTTTTGTGTCCTTCAACTGTATAATTTTATATGGTTGGCACGAATCAATATGTTAAAGTAATTTACTTTGAATCTAAATTATCTGAATTATGACGTGTATTAAATGAAAAAAAGACATTAAATTAGATACATCTTCGACAAAGTGTTACGGTCTACCAGAAAAGCTATTGACTTTGTTTTCAAGTCTGCCAGACGACTGAAAAGATGTTTGAAAGCCACATATACAACAAATACATAAAACGCAGGCAAGAAGCAATATTCAAAACATCACTCATTCAGAGGGCTCCCTTTGATTGTGATAAAATAAATTGGAAAATTGTTATTGGTGGAAGAGAATTAGAAAGTTGTTTGGGGAGCGCACCCTGGATGACCATTGACCCGGCCAATCATCCTCCGCTACTGCGGCACCGCCTCCATGATCCTCGCCGAGTTAATGGGCTCCATCATCACCTCAGCGTCGCCCTCTGCATCTCCGATTGCCTCCGCTGTCTCCTCCTCCCCCCAAACTCAAACTAGCGAAGGAAAGAAGTCCATGAAGCGCAAAGTTGGATTAGATCACCAAGTTCAATTTGGCAATCACCTTGTCCTTCGAGGATCAACAATGTGCCCTTGAATTCGAAGCAATGTGGAATTCGAACAAGTGATCCATCCCTATCCTATTAGCGTCAGTCTAATTCCACTCATATTCTTCCATTATTACAGCTATAACGTTTTTTCAGAATATATTAATGTGATTACACATTCTTTTAGGATTGAATTACTACTACAACAGCTTCTTAAAAATAAAGAGAAATAAAAAGCAATATTAATTATTTCATAGGATTTTATATTTATAAATCTATACGCAGGAAAGATTAAAAAAAAGTATGCAATAAAGTTATAAAATATAAAAATTACATTCTAAACTTTGATTAAAACTATTGAAATAATGTATAAGATTATTGAAAATATTAAAAACATATTTCAGAGGTGTTGAAAATATTTAATATTAAAATGTTATTGAAAATATTAAAAACATATAATATATTAAAATATATTTTTATTTGTTGAACTTACAATATTTTATTAAAAATAGCTTTTATGATATTTCGATTCTGAAATATTGAAAATATTTATAATAAAATATAAAAAAATGATTTTTAAAAAATAAAAATAAAATATTTTAAAAAAATATTAAAATCACATATTTTGAAAAATATATAAGTAAAAAATTAAGATAATGTATTTTTTTAAATAGCTTTATAATATTTTGATTAAAAAAGTATAGACAAATATCAAAATATAGCAGTAAATTCTTAAAATATATATAGTAAATTTAAATTATGTAAACTTAAAAAATAAAATAAAAATAACATCAAAACATTTAAAAATATAAATTAATTCAAATATATTGAAACTAAAATTTATAGGTAAATTATATTATGGCTAAAAAGTGAGTTATTCTAATATTATTATATTTGTAAAATTATGAAAATAAAATTGAAAAGTAAAAGAAGGAAAAACAACACCTCTCTCTGATATAACGACAACATTAACAAGTGGAGTGGTGCGGAAAGTGTATTCTTCCTTTGAAGAGAGATCCTACGAGTAGCTATGGAACTTTAGTTTTTCCAATGCCATCTGCACCAATTTCAAACCATATATAGATGGAGGATAACACTGCAATATGCAACAAACTATGAGTACTTGATCATGGTATTAATTAACACATGCTTCTACATTCAAACAAGTATAATAATGAACACATCACTGAAACTCTCACATATACAACTATACATAAAGCACTGACAAAGAAATAATTTAACAAATCAAAAGCAATAAAAAGAAATAACACAAAACAAAAATACAAGAAACAATATTCAAAAAGCATTAATTAAACATCCGAGGCCGCATTGACAATTTCCCTGACATCAAATTGAGACAACACCGAGCAAGGTAAAAGAGCTACTCACAAGATGCTATGTTTGGTTAAAAAAACACTAATTGTGTTTGGTTATCGTTCATCACACACCTAAAAGAGATAGATTTGCACATAATAATAACCTGATTGAATTAAAATGTTGTCAATGATTTTTCAACCATCTAAACAACCAATTTGAAATCCTTTACAGTCAATACTTAAATGTTGTACAGTAAGAATGGTATTTGGGCAATGATACATTAAACCTAAAACATTTTTTTAAAGGAAAATATCAACCAATTTGAAATCCTCTACATGCAGTCAATACTTAAATTTTAACATTGGTAACTACCCAACAATATATAAACCTAAAACAATCATATTACAGTCAAATATCAATTTTATAGATCAACATCAATTCCAAATATAATACCTACGATAAAAGAAAATATGTGCTAATTTAATACGTAGTACTATTTAAATAATTTTAAAGTAAATTTAATAATTTTTAATATGTATATCCAGGTGCAAATTTTAGATAAATGCTTTCTAGCTTTTAATTATAATTACTAAATTTTTTTATATCTATTCATTTTACATCTTTCATCCATTAGACAAACCCATTTCATAAACTTCTCTTAATTATGTTATAATTGTTATTCTTTAATAATGAATGATTGTTCTTACATGGTACAATTGTATGAGGGAATTTGATCAATATAGGTTATTTTTTAAAATTAAATATCATTTTAGGGTGATTTTTAAACAATTTACAAGACTGAATAATTTTTAAGTGGTGTCACTAAATCATTCACATACCTAAATTGGTGACACTTCCTTAAAATAACACCACCCGGAGAAACTGATGAATTGGCGTTGCCAATTTTCTACGTAAGGATCATCTAGGCTGATAAATTGTTTAAAGAACACCTTGAAGTGGTATTTTAAAAAGTTTTAACAAATAACCTATATTAATCAAATTGGCCTTGTATGATGTCCACTCGATGTTTTCGTTCTTGTTTTGATAGGCACCCATTACTTATCTATATATCCTCCGGCATATATAGTTATATGGTTGTGTACGTATTTTTGTTTTATTGATGGTACCGGATGGAGTAGCATGCATAAGAGTATACAGTCTCTTTGGATATATAATGCATGCGAAGCCGAGAACAGAGACCGATGTAAAGAGCAAAACGTTAAGTATCCTTTCCAAAACCAATTGTCTAAGTGTTGGATTACAAGTAGGAGTTAAAGTTTCATATCGGATAAAAATAAAAAAGTTGAGTACCATTTAAATAAGAAGAAGACCCATAAACTTATGTCTCAAGATTTTGGGTTAAAATGTAGTATTAAGTTCTCTTATATGGTAGCTAACTACTATTCTGAGAGAATTTGTCGGTCAAATTTTTTTTGTACGATATCAGCCAAAAGTATTTTTTACCGATATCGGCTAAGATTTTTTTAGATGATGTTGGTTAAAGTTATTTTCTCACTGACGCCAATCATGAGAATTTTTTGCTGACGTTGGCCAAGGAATTTTTGGTCGTTGTCATCACGGTTTTTTCAATTGATGTTGACCAATGGTTTTTTTGTCGACATCGGCTAGATTTTTTTTATTGACATCGGTCATGACTAACTCTTAAGTATACACCTGCTATGGTTTTTCAATCGACATCAACTTGGTTTTTCCAGCCAATATCAGCCAAAGCTATTTTTTAACCAATATCAGCTAGGGTTATTTTTCAATTGATATTAACTAGGGTGTTTTAGCTGATGTCAACTAGATTTTCTTAACCGATGTCCGTTAGGATTTTTTTGCTGACATCAACTAGGGTTTTCTGAGTGACATCAGTCAGAGCTATTTCTTAACCACATTAGTTAGGTTTTTTAGTTGATGTTGGTTAGGATTTTTTCTACTAACATTAGCTAGGTATTTTTGACTGACATCGGACATGACTATTTTTAGTTGAAATCAATTAGGTTCTTACAATCGACATCAGTTAGAGCTATTTTTTAGCCAACATCAGTCAAGGCTATTTTACAGCTAATGTTGGGTAGGTTTTTTGTTTGATATTGGTCAGGGCTATTTTTAGCCAACTTCGACAAAGGATTTTTCGATTAATGTTGACCAATGATGTTTTTCGGCCGACATTGAGTAGGTTTTATTGGTCAGCATCGACCAAGTTATTTTTTAGCTGATATTGGATAGATTTTTTTGTCAACGCCTGCTAGGATTTTTTAGGCCGATGTTGACCAAAAATAGTCTTGGTCAATATTGTTCAAAAAGATTCTAACCGGTGTCGACCAAACAAACCTTAGCAGACGTTAGTCAAAAAAACCTAGCTAACATCGGCTGAAAAATAAACTCAACCAACGCTAGTCGAAAAATAGCTCTGACTAACGTCAGCTGAAAAATATTTTCGGTATATTTTGACAAAAAAAAAACCCTATTTGATGTCGATCGAAAAATAGTCATGGTTAATGTTGGTTTAAAAACACCACTGCTTGTGATCAGACAAAACAACCATAGTTAAAATTATCAATATTTTGTATTTTTAAATTATTAAAAATTGAAAAATATTTTTTAATTAATATTTCAAAATTACATTGTGTTTGTTTTCTATAAAATTTAATATTAAAATTTCATCTATTTAAAATATAAAATTAAAATTTTACATATGAAGAAAAATGAATTATCCTATTCAAATAAAGAATTTAAAATTGAAAAAATTTAAATTAATTTATTTAAATAAAACTTTTAAAAAATGAAAGAAATTAAAATTAAAACAATTCAAATTCTATAAACATTTCAAAATTGCTTATAGAGACACAAGATTACTATCTACCAGAAAAGCAATCAACTTTGTTTTCAATTCTTCAACTGCTCAATTCTGTGCTTAATTACTTTGATACGCATGCTGGTTGGCACGGAATTCAATTAAAAAATGTTTTTTTATTACAATTAAATTAATACGAAAATTTTATGAGAACAAAATTAATATCTTTTAAAATTCTACAAAATATCAAATATATTTTATTCATAAATATTTCACCATGTTTGTAATTAAACACGAAAATTTGAACTTTAATTAAATAACATGCTATCACTTGCAGTTGGGAAAATAATCAACTAATTACGTTTATAAAATTCTAGATTGAGTCCTCCTTGGTTCTTACCAAGTCAGGTAAACTTGTTTTCTCCTTACTTAGATCCGGCACGGGCTTAAAAAGTAAAGTATAACATGAATCAAGATAAATCTCTTGCGGCAAATTAAGTTAAGATACTTTAAATTAGTGATAATTTTTTTTTAAAATATTTGAAAAATAGATCACTCGTACAATCAAGAATGTGGATCTATTATTGAGAGAATTGAATCATGACTTAGTGATGGTGAAGGTCTGAGTAGTTTGCACAAATTTTTAAGTTCTAAATTTTTTTATCATCATTGTAAAAACAATCATCATTGAGAAAATTAAAAGTTTTAGATGAAAAGCGTAATTAAAATTTTAATAATTTATTTTTTTAAGAAAAATGAAGAGATTCATAATTGGGTTATCCATTTAAATATCAAATGATAATGAACAACATTTTACTTTAAGAGGGGGCGGTGCCTGCAGATGTCCTTGGACTTGCCCCTGCTCTGGCTGCCGACCACCGCAACCTGAGGGAGGTCGATGGCGGAGCGGCTCCCCTCGCGGCTGAAGATGTCCTGGAGTGTAGAGAGAGAAGAAGCGTCGAGAAAAAGTGAGCAACGTAAGGTCTCAATGTGAACATCAAGGGGTATGTAAGATAGAGTAAATCTAACAAACCAATTTTTATTGTTTTTGAAATAAGGGTAAAACAACTTTAAATCTAACAACACAAATTTTGTCAAACACGTTTTTACAGACTGACTGACAACCACCCATAGGTACTGTTAAGCAACCGCATAACACCCTACTTCACTTCACTTCACTTATCCACTAACTGTTCAAGATCGCCGCATCCGTACGTATATATCTAAAACTAAAAGGACTGGACCCCAAATGCCATGCACAACAACACGTATTCACCAATGTGTCCACCTTGCCGCTCAAATCGCTCATAACCTCATCCCACGAGTCCAATGCGAACCAACCCTAAATAAATAACTAAAATAAGACCCGTATTCTTTTCAACCACCCCAATTTTGTTCAACAATTCAACACACGTCACTCTGCATGCCCATCCTGTGGCCAAATTTTCATGCAAGTTAACCAAAGTCGCTTTTTCTCTTCTGTAACTATATATATATATATATATATATATATATATATAGCTCTAATCTCACACCGTGTTTTCATCATCACACAAGAGCGAGCGCAACATTATTCGAGTACGTAGCTTAACAATATTTTAAGCAATTGCTGCTACAATGATAGCGCGGTTTCCTTTGTTGCCGTTGCTGTTGCTGGGAATTGTTTTTCTAGCATCAGTTTCTGTCTCATTACAGGTGAAGCCGCCGAGTCACCACGAGTGCCTCCAGAGTTGCGAGAGTGAAACGGATCCATACAAGCGGAAAGCATGCAAGCTTAGTTGCAAGTTCGTTCCTGAGCACGGGGAGCAACAACATGAAGAAGAAGAAAGAGAAAGAGAACATCCACAACCACACCCACCACACGAGGAGAGAGGACGTAGAGAAAGAGGACGCCAGGAAGGTGAGAAGGAGGAAAAGGAACAAGACGAGCGTGAATTACAACCACGTCCATTTCCACGACCAGAGGAGCATGAAGGAGAACAGTGGAAAGGAAGGCATCGTCATGAAGACCCGGAAGAGAGGGCGAGAATGAGACTGAGGGAAGCAGAAAGAATAGAGAGGGAAAGGGAGGAACAGAGGGTGAGGGAGGAGGAAGAGAAACTCCGGCGACGTGAGAAGAAGGAACAACGGGAAGAGAAAGAAGAAGAAGGTCAAGGTTCGGAAGACTCACACTCAAAAAGACAGAACAACCCTTTTCACTTCAGCTCTAACAGGTTCCAAACGCTCTTCAAGAACCAACATGGTCACCTTCGCGTCCTCCAGAGATTCGACCAACGCTCCCCACAACTTGAGAACCTTCGAGACTACCGTGTTGTAGAGCTCATGGCTAAACCCAACACCCTCTTTCTCCCCCACCACGCTGACGCTGATTTTCTCCTCCTTGTCCTTAGCGGTTAGTACACTTAACTAATTACTACTACTAATTAAACATCGATCATCACTTTGCTTCTGCTCTTAGTACTAGTTAATGGTAATCAATTTTACTAATTACAGGGAGAGCCTTAATTAACTTGGTGAAACCCGACGACAGAGACCCCTACTACCTTGACCGTGGTTATGCACAAAGAATCCCTGCAGGAACCACTGTCTATTTGGTTAACCCGGACAAGAAGAAAGATCTCAGAGTGATTAAACTCGCCATACCCGTTAACAAACCTGGCAATTTTGAGGTACTGCATGCCTTTTTCATTATGACAGATTAGTTAATTAATTCTTCTAATTAATTTATTTCCAAATGTGAAGTGAATATCAATCTTTGTCCTTTTCTCTTTCTCTAGGATTTCTTCCTATCTAGCACTCAAGACCAGCAATCCTACTTGCAAGGCTTCAGCGAGAATATTCTGGAGGCTTCCTTCAATGTAAGCAAGCAACACATGCACCATCTAATTTGCATTTCCGTTTAGTGGTTTGTCTAAATGTCATACTAATTAAATATTATCATTATATTTGCTTGTGTGCGCAATTGGTTTTATAGACCAAATTCGAGGAGATAAACAGGGTTTTGTTTGGTGGAGAGGGGAGGCGGCACCAGCAAGAGGGAGTGATTTTGGAACTATCAAAGGAACAGATTCGGGAACTGAGCAAGCGTGCCAAATCTAGTTCAAGGAGTACTAATTCCTTCGATTATGAACCATTCTACTTGAGAGGCTCCCAAATCTCTTCCAACAACTTTGGAAAGTTCTATGAGATCACCCCTGAGAAGAACCCCCAGCTTCGGGACTTTGATATCCTCCTCAATACTGTGGATATCAACGAGGTAAGTGCAAAAACCATGTAGATCTAGACAAAGTGAACTGCACTATTGAGTTCTATTCACTCTCTTCTTAATTAGTTAGTTATACTAATTATTGAGACTAAACAAATACAGGGAGGTCTTCTTCTGCCACACTACAATTCAAAGGCCATAGTGATACTAATGGTTACTGAAGGAGAAGCAAACATTGAACTCGTTGGCCTAAAAGAACAGCAACAGGGAGAGGAAACAAGGGAAGTGCGAAAGTATAGAGCCGAGTTGTCTGAAGACGATATATTTGTAATCCCAGCAGCTTATCCATTTGTGGTCAACGCTACCTCAAACCTCAATTTCGTTGCTTTTGGTATCAATGCTGAGAACAACCAGAGGAACTTCCTTGCAGGTACTATACATATATAATATTGATTATTGAATACCCTGTTGTTACTTTTTGTTGTTTTATGGCATGTGGAAGCATGCTGATTGGGTTATTTAATTATTTCCAATTCTTGGTGCGTGTGATTGAAAATTTGAAGGTTCGAAAGACAATGTGATAAGACAGATACAAAAACAGGTGAAGGAGCTTGCGTTCCCTGCTGGGTCTGCACAAGATATCGAGAATCTAATAAAGAACCAGAGGGAATCCTATTTTGCTGATGCTCAGCCTTTGCAAAAGGAGGAAGGGAAGAAAGGGTCCTTTGTCTTTTGAATATGTATGCTTAGGAGACTAGGAGTTCACAGCGAGCGAGGAAAGTATAGGGATATGTAACTAGAATAACTTGAGATCCACCTTTCTACTACTAGTAAATAAAATAAATAAATCGAGCAAGATGGTTTTGTTTACTATCTGCTAAGCAATTTTGATATGGTTGGAACGTACATATATTTACAGATCCCAAATTATCTGAATAATGACATTTAACTCAAAATTTTGGGAAGATTAAAAATGTAAAATAAATCTCTTAAGAGGATAAAAGACCAAAATAAATATTAGTAAAAATAAAAAAAGATAAAGAATAAAATTAAAATATATTTTAGCATTTTTTTATAATTTCCATCAAATGTACGAGTTCATTTTTTTGTTCTTTAATTTTTAAATAACTGATAAAAGAAAAACAGATATTTCCTTCAAAGTTCCGATAATGGACAGTTATCTCTCGAACTATATTTTTAAATAACTAATAAAAGAAAAACTGAGATATTTCCCTCAAATTTCGCTGATCATGGACAGTTTTCTATTTACTTTTGATTCTACAACAGTAATTTGTTCAGATTCTTTCTTTCATTTCCATATATATAAAGATCCTTTTTCTCATGAGTAACTTTACCATTAAGGTTTTACTGAACCTATAAATTCTCACCGAAGTTAATCTTCAATTCCATCGTCCAGACCCATCCATTACTCTTCCATCCACTCTTATTTGCTTAGCGTGCATCTCGGAAAAATACTCTTTCTATTCATTTATTATCTCATTCTCTTCCATTATCCATTCATCTTTTTCCATTCATATCATAAAGTCTTCCATTTCATGGTGACAAGAGCTTAAATCTTCATTGTTGGGCGTCTTCCATTTCATGGTGACAAGAGCTTAAATCTTCATTGTTGGGCGCCCCGCATTTCTATTGTGCTTAATTGTTTATTTATTATGGTTTAACCATTCATATATTATTTAAGTAATGATACATTAAAATGATTATATTTTTTTAACCGGGAGAAAGTATCTAAATGAAATCAATTAGAAATAAATTAATATTGTTTAACTTATTTTATGTATCTTTAATCTTAATGTTTAAAAGAAAATCAATTAGAAATAAATTAATATTGTTTAACTTATTTTATGTATCTTTAATCTTAATGTTTAAAAGAAAAAAATAGATAAATTACTAGATATTTTGAATTATCTTTTTATCATCATCTTATCTTTTACTGTTCTTATCTTTAAATCTTTTATATTTCTTATCTTTAAATCTCTAATTTTTTTTTAAAATCTCTTATCTTATTATTTCTTACCTCTTTTATCTTATTATTTCTTACCTCTTTTATCTTGTATTTTAAATTCTTTATCTATTACTTGTAGATTGCTTCACTTACCAATAAGAAAAGTGTTTTATATTTTCTAGTAGGCTCAGGTCCAACTTTCTTCACATGTATTTAGAATGGTAGGTACCCCACAAAGTCACCTAAAAACATATTTTGTTGTGTAGCAATCCGAAGGGGATGAGTCCCAAATGAATCACAACCTCCTCATGCAGAACTATTTTCTGAACTAAATCCTGAACCTCCAGAGGAACCATAGTATAGATAGTAGACCGGTTCCAAGAATCATTTACATATATATCACAGAATTTCAATTGGGTATCAACAATATGCACAAACAAATCCTCACTGCATAATTTTTTTTTTCGTGAAACCACAAATCAAACCAGAAGAATACATCACCATGCCCCACACAAAACTTAAAACCCTCTCAAAGACAATCAACAACTTTCAAAATATATCTAAAAGTGTAAGAATTCCCATTTTGGAAGTTGGCGTTTAAGATATGACCATCATGAAGGTAGTTTGAGGATAAGATTTGAACCCATAACTTGTTGAATTCGTTCATGAGAGCCCACGCAAGCTTGCCCAGGAGGAAGATATTTTGCTCCCTTGCCCTATGAATCCCCAAACCCTCTTTCTTCTTAGGCTTAGAAATAATCTCGTAATCAACCCAATGAGAAGAGTTGCTACCCCCCAAATGAACTTTCTTACCGAAGTATCAATAGCTTTGCAAGTACCCTTTGGAAGAAGATAGTTTTGCATGACAAATGAGAGGATATAGGCCAACATTGATTGAGCTAAAGTCACCCTGCCAGCCCTGCTCGAGAGCTTGAACTTCCAACCTGCCAATTTTTCCGGGATGTGATTCAGAATGAAGTTGAATTCCCTCCTTCCGTGAAATATCCTCCTTATTTGTAATTGCATCAGGAGTGATATTGTCACCATCAATTTAAATCTGATGTCTAGTTAATCTAATAATTTAGGATTACTAAATTGTCAAAACTCACTTATTTTTTTAGAAGATTGTTTGTATTTTTCATTACACTTAGAGATACATATATATATATGTAGACATCATCCTATCAAGTCAACATTTATTTTTCTTAATTTAGTTTCTTTTGCAAAATGAATAATCGTTTGATTTGTAAATCATTCTGGTTTCTTTTATTTTGTACTCCATTTTGAGATAAAATAAATTAAATATGTTTAAAATATACAAATAATTTTCACAGATAACTAAAGACAATGTTTTTATATAAACAATAGATGTATTAATTAGAAGTGCTGTAGAGTTAATTAAGAATTCATCTTTCCTTGTGCACACAAATCAACTCTTCAAATCAAACTTGGCTTTAATAGACTAATTTTTGGGTTTTCCTAGTTTAATAAATTTTGGTTATGATTTCATAATTATTTTTCATTGTTGTCGTCTCAATTGCGACACTATTTTAAACTAATATCAGAGCACTCCTGTTAAATATTTCGGAAGAAAACCAAATGATGAAAATGACTTTAATTTGTGTGTTATTGAGATAAACTCAATTGGTTTAATGACTGGATATAAACTGTATATAAGTACACGAATTTGATCCCTCGAAATATTAATGTGTTCCTTCTGCCCGTTTCCCATTTGTTTACCTTCTCTTTCTTTTTCCCTTTATAAGGTCTATTATGAGCCATGAGCCTGCTCTTTTTCTTCTCTTTTTTTTTAAAGAAGCCAGAGCCTTCTCTTAGTCTCTTAGGAAAAAACATGTTTTATGCATTATTTAGTTTAAATGAGTTATGATAAAAAAAATTAAAAATAAAACTTAAGAGCAATAGCATAGGTTCTTCTAGTATTATTGTTTTAATTAATTAAAATTAAAGTTTCATCTTGATAATTACTTTTACGGTAAAAATTGACATTGAAGAACAACGATCTATATATGATAGGGTATTTAAATTTTATCCTCTTAATTTTACTCAAGAAAATTGTTTGGGAGAGGCATATGTTAGAGGTGGGATACATGTCAATATGACCGGATTTGGACAAATTATTAGTGTTTGATAATTTGATTTTAATTAACCAATTTTATAAATATTTATAAATACTCAAGGTCAAGGGTTATATATTACATGCAAATGTTATTGGACATCTTATTAGGGTAAAAAAAATATTAGCATATATTAGTGTTTTTCAAGCAAAATAAAGTACAAATTACTGGACCCTAACCTCGTTAACGTACGTATAATTTGAAGCAAAAAAAGCCTATGTATGCAATATAAGTTGAATATAGCCTTAAGAAAGAACGAGAGATGTATTACTCAATAAGAAAAGAAGAAAACCAGAATATTTTGAAGGTAATTTTATTATCATTATTGCAAAATAGAAGGAAAGAGACCGAAAAAGGACACAAGTATAATGCGTCCTAATTCATGAGAATGCCCTGTACTGTGGATTTACATTAATTAAATCGCTCCGCCAATATTCATGTCTTGTTCTGGCTTTCTCCACACCGGGCTCTCAGGTGATAGGGCGGCCGGGCGGTGTTCGTAGTCTTCCTCAGTTGGTACAGGATACCGATGACCACCACCATGACCAACACTATCTACATGATTCAGGCCATCTGCAATGTAGAGAGAAATTTCAAAAAAATTACAGTGCCTAGAAATAATTGCTTTTTAAGAATTGTAGATACATAGATGAAGAAAATATATATTATCTTTAAAAGAATCATATGTAAATACAGGGAACATATAAAATAAGTTACATGATCATATCTTTGCAAAAGTGAATTATGGAATTGAAATACTAACTGTTAACTTATGTATGCATAGTTTTTTTTTACTCCACAAAAAAATATATTGATGATGGTACAAGGTACCATAACCCATATACAAAAAGACGATAAGACTTAACCAGGTTAGAACCCATTTATGTCAGAATGGAATAAAAAGATACTAACCAAAAAACTGACCTAACAAAATAAATGAAGAACCTTTAAATTGGAACGCCTTCCTGCTATAGCAATTCTAAGAACTTATGTATGTATAGTTAAAATTAGAACATATGTGATTTAAAAAAATTTTACACACAAGAATCGAACATTAGTTATTTGGCTAAATGAATAATTTTCACTCACTTGAATGTAACAGAATCATACATTATTGCATAAATCCTTTGATTAACATATATGTGACTTTTAAATCATCATATGGTGTTATAAATAATTCATTTTTAGCAAAAATAATGCATTAAATGTTTAAGATGTATGCTTTTATGTTATGCGTTTTAGTAAAATGATATAAAACTATTTGAAGTACCACGCTAAAAAGAGAAAAAAAAGAATATAGATAATAATAAGAGAAACTGATGTTGTCACATAGTTATAGAACCATAATAAAATGAGTATAGATAATTTACCGTCACCGAAGTCTATTGGGTATTTGCACACTTTATCACACCACCAATTGCAGTATGATGAGGGGAATATGCAACCATGCCAGCAATAACCGAAGCATTCATCTCGGACAACGGCGTAGGGCCTCCTCGCCTCAACCCCGGCAGCGACTACAAGGCACACCAACAACAACAACGCAACGTTTTTGTTTGCCATCTTTTGATGTTTTCGATCTGTTGCTTTTGTTGTTGTTGGTTAATTTGTTTTGCCTCCTTCCCTGCCCTTGCTTACGAAGAATGGTAGGTATATATAGCTGCTTAAATGGCTCCTCAACCACAAATAATTAATGTCTTGGTTTCCTTGCTAAAGTTTGGGATTCTTGTTACCAAGTGTCATAATTTTAATCCAAAGAAATTATATGGTAACTAATTATAGTCAAATTTAGCTATTCTTTCGTCTTTCGTTAACCTCCGGCCGAGGTTGTTTTTTTACAAATGACATTTTTCATCGGCTTATAGAGAGCACAAAAACAGCGGATTAATTACGTATGCTAATTTTAGCCCAAGAAATTGGAAATTAACTAATTAATCATCTAAAAGGTGCTTTTCTTCCACCTTTCCTGGTCCAAGGCTAATTTGGCAGCGTAATGAAGTTGTCACATGCCAAATTGAGAGGCTATATATGTTGTGAACCAAACTAGGTATAAAAAAAACGTATAACTAACCTTTGCCCTTTTTTAGCAACACAAGACTAACTGGCTATATAGTTCATGAACAACAAACAATATTGTCTTGGTTTGTTGCTAAAATGTGTGGTTCTTATTAGTTTTTAGTATCCTGATTTTGACATAAGAAATTCTAAGTTAATTAACCTATTTATCTAATTATTATATAAAAAAATAAGGTTTTTCTTACAACCAACTACAAATTAAGCAACTACCATAAAAAAACAACTAAAAATTAAGCAACGTATTTGTTCGGCAGCTCGTGATGACATTTTTGTCATTCATTTATATCCTTCCCGTCTATAGATACAGAACATATATTCATTGTGCTATTACTATTGTTACTATATATTCATTTCTTACTCCAAAAAAAAGAATTCAATATTTATAGTTTTACAAAAGAGTTGTGATTTGTGACAGTCTGAAATATAATTCTTGGAAGCTAAAAACTCCTACAAATATTTTTTTCGGCGTTTACAATCACTAAAAACAACCTTTAGTGAATAATATTCGTTAACGGCTAGTATTCTTGCTTAAAAAAATAATAAACCAATACTTGTGGTTGAATCCACCAAAAAATGTATTCTTATATAAATATAATTCAACGATTAAATTAATAAAAAAACATATTTTATATTAAATTATAAAAATAATATAATAATTATTAAAATTATGTGTTATGAGAGAGATTAAATTATATCTGTATAATTTTTAATACAATATTTTTAATTGAATAATATTTTTTTAAAACTCATTAAAATTTTCTTTCACATATGTATGTATACATATATTTATTTATTTCTCTTTATGCGCATATAATTTTATTTTATCCATTGAAATTGAACTTGACAACAAAAGAGTTTACTCTTTGTATAACTTTTGAAACTTAAAAAAGAAAGAAAAACAAAGTGTAATTGCTCAAAAAAGAAAACAAGAGAATCAAGAACATGGATAGATAATATTTTAATGGTGTTATTATTATGATAGTTAATTACAAGCAGAGGAAAGGAGGATATAAGGACGTGTATAAAATGTTCTTGTTCATGATAAAGCCCTATTTTAAGAAGCTTCAGTAAGTGCATTTTGCCAATTGTGCTTCGCCTCTTCTTTTTGCTTCCATCTTACTTCAACTTATATCTGTGATTGAACCTTCCTTGATGATAGTGAGTCTTGTTCTTTCACTGTTTGTGGTTGAACCTGATCAGTTTCTGCATCATAGAGTGATAGAGATATTTTAAAATTACAAAGTCAATAAATAATAAATGTTTATAACATTATACATAGATTTTTCTTTTGAAAGTATAGCATTATGCATAGATATAAACATAATTAATCCCTTCTATTTATATATAAAAATTAGAATGACTATTTTGAACGAGTATTTTTATTTATTTATTATAAATTTTAATTATATATATAAGAAATATTAGAGTAAATAAAACAATAATGCCAATATACTATGTTTGTGTTATCCATCTTCATTCAAAATTTATATATCATGTCAAATTTTCAAACAATTCCAATTGAAATTTTTTTTAAAAAAAAAGTGTCATCTATAATAATGCCTTTTTTCTGTAAGGATTTTATTGTTAGACAATGAAACCTAAACCCTAAAATGAAGATGAAAATGAGTTTATTAATTAATATTCAACATGATTGTTCTGAGCGCACAAGCCATACCACAAAAGGCTGCACACCAACTACTATGGTCACCCTTGCAGTGTTCATTGATGCAATTAATTATTAACGCACTCATTATGTGGGACGTATGTGTTGTATTGGGCATTAGCACTTCCAGCGACCATTAGGCCCACCACCAACAACAATGCAACGTATTTGTTTACCATTTCAGTTCGCTCGATCTTTTATTTGTTGACTGTTGTTTATGGTGGTTAATTTTGTCTTCTCCTCCTTCCCTGACCTTAGTTTTGAAAGATAGATAAATGGTTCGTGATGAAGCACAAACAAATATAGAAAAAATCTGGTATTATATATAGTTTGCCCTAATTTTCTTAATTTTGTTAAAATTAAGACTCTGATGTGTACGGAATAACTAACAAGAACCCCAAATTATAGCAACAAACCAGTTTGTGGTTCCTGAACCCATTTACGCAACTATATATATACAGCTATATCTATCTTGGAAAACTAACAACAGGGCAAGAAGGAAAATTAAACCATCAACAACAACAGAAGAAAAAAAAAGGAGCCAACCGAAATGGCAAACAAATACACTGCGTTGTTGTTGGTGGTGTGCCTTATAGTCGTTGCAAGTGTTGATGCCATATCCGATGCCAAAAGAGGATGCATAGATGATTGCCACGCTAATTCTTGCACGCTCCAATCGATGTTGTGCAAAAACTATTGTTGTTTTGTTTGCTTAACCGTCAACCGTAGAGAAACATCAGAGGGTGAGTTAATTTGTTTTCATGTGATTTTAAAACGTTTCTTTACATGATTTTTTTATCTGAAAGAATTGGATACGATATCAGTATTGGATAATGTTCACACATCATCATGTTCAATTCTTGAGAAATTATTATACTAAAACCTTAATTATTTTAACCAGATAATTAATCATCTTCAATATTAATTAAGAAATTCATTTTCATCCTTTTTTTTTCAACTTCAATTGGAATTGTTAAAAAATTCGGCATAATAAATTTAAAATAAAAATAATAACATTACAAATTATATTGAGACCGTTGTTCTATTTATTCTTCAATATTTATTATTAATTTATGCTTTTTATACATCTATGTTTCTTGACTTTGTAATTTTGAAATATTTATGCTGCAGTTCATACTCTTGGTAATGGAGCATCAAGGAAAATGAAAGCGCAAATGATTAAAGATCCTACCGAGCCAAAGCACTAAACACTTGGAACATAATTAGTTAATTGAGATGCAGAACAAGGGAATCGAACGATTATCCGAAGCACGGTTGGCAGAATGCACTGAAGATTAATATATATAAGGCTTTCTCAAGAACAAGGACAAAATATTGTATTACTTAATTACTATTTATACACGTCCTTGTCCTCCTTGCCCTGTTGCCCCTGCTTGTCATTAACTGCCATAATAATAATTATATCCATGTCTTTCTCATTTCTCTTGTTTCTTTCTCAGAAGTTACACTTCTTTTTACTTTTAAAAGGCTCTTGAGATGACCAAATAGCAGAGAGATTCAAATGGTTATCACTAAAAAAAAGTAACTTGTGTCATCGTTAATTCAAATTTAAATTAAGAAGGCGATTATATCACAATTAAAAAAAAATAATGTGTATTGGCATTTAGATGATTTGTATCATAATTAATTGAAGAATAATTAAAAAGGTAAATTTTTATAATTAATAACAATTATTTTTTAAATTTTTTTTTTAACAAAATGAAAACATATTTTTGTTGAGTAAGAGAGAGTGAAAAAAAATAAACATACAAATACATTTATGTTATGTACTTTAATTTAAATAAGTTGATTATAAATGATAATTTATAATAATTAAATAACGGTGTAAAATTATCTTATATTTATATTGTCAATGTATGACCTTTTTTTCAATTATTATTGTTTAAATTTTTTATTTAATATTTATGATTTGTGGTCACTATCAAAAAATAATTTCATAATCAATTTTACACACAATAATAATTAGCATAATATACTGAGACACTTGTTTTTTTTATCTAACTTAATTTAGTTTTATTTTTCCCATTAAACCTACATTAAGAAAACAAATATTCAATTTATTATTTTAAAATTATTTTAATAAAACTTTACTGGAATTTATTAGGTTTATAATATTGTGTTATTTTTATTTATAATTTTTATCTTAAAAATATTTCTAAATTTTTATTATTTCATTTTTAATGATTATAATTACATAATACATTATTTAATTATTGTATTAAAGAAATGTAAAATATAAAAATTAATAATTAAAATACTTCCATAATTTCATAATCAATTTTTTATATACAATAATAATTCTTAATATAATATGCCAGACACTTTTTTAATCTTAATTTAGTTTTAGTTTTACATTAAAACTACAATGTATAAGAAAATAAATATTTTGTGGTTAGAGTGACATCACTAGAGTATAAGTGTAATCTGTCAAATAGGTTTTGTGTCTTTTATGGTTATGTTTGATAGTTATTTAGATTATAAATTTTATTGTCTGAAAAGTTTGTTTAATTATTTGATAAAAAATATTATTTTTTTAAATGCTAATTGAAATAATATTTTTTAAAATTTTAATTTTTAGTTTTTTATAATTTTTTTCTTTAATATATTTATTAAATTTCTTTATTATCATTTTTAAACAAATTATAATTTTATTATTTTTATATTATTATATATTTTTTAACTACTTCAATTACTAATTTTATCAAACTTTTATAATTTAATAAGTTCAATCTTATAATTTAAATGGTCAGTTGTTTATTTTCCAATTATTTCAACAACTAATTCTGTCATATATATATATATATATATATATATATATATATATATATATATATATATATATATATATATATATATCTTTTATGATAAAAATTAAACAGTTAATAGGAAATTTATAATATTCAAATATTTTATTTAATCAATTAGGTTATACTTCTTTGTTAGAAGATATGATTGAAATACAAGTGAAATATGATAAATAAGTATCTAAATATAACAGAATCCGATAATATATATATATATATATAATATAACGTGTGGGTGTTGATCGATCGATATCCAATTGATGGTATTGAGGCGTTGAGCCTAACACCGATGGAATGATACACGGTTTATCAGCCTGGTGTGTGTAGCATGAAGAGGCTAAAGAAGCATGAGATCACTCTATGATCGACCGGAATAAGATCTTAATGTATACATCCATCAATGTCATAATGCATGTTTAAATCAATCTTTGACCACGCGGGCGTTCCTGCAGGGTCTGGTAGGTTTAAAGGTATTAGGTTCGGTCCAATATCCACTGAAGGGTATATATATAATTGCTCAAACGGACAATAAGAGAATCATAATAACATGGATGATATTTTAATGGTATTATTATTATTGTGTTAGTTAATGGCAAGCAGAGGAGAGGAGGAAAGCTTCACTGCTCTAGTGCATTCCACCAATTGTGCTTCGTTTCGTTCTTCGATTGTGGGCGGTGATGGTGCAGTGCCATCTGCAATATAGAGAGATTTTAATTTTCAAAATTACAAACTCAATACAAAATAATAAATATATATATATATATATATATATATATATATATATATATATATATATATATATATAGTTATACATAGATACTATATATGAAGCTAGCATAATTAATAATAAACATTAAAGAGTAAATAAAACAATATTTTATTTTAAATGTGATAATAATATAGTAGATATTTTTTCCAATGTACATGAACTACTTGCCAATATATGAGATATATATCTTTATTTTATAAAAAGTAATAGTAAATAACTTTTTTTTATCGGTAAGTCTAAAGCTTAGGCTTTAATTGTTGTACTCTTGGATCGTTTCTGAATATAGTTTGTTATGTTACAATTTTCATTCGAAAATTAGCATGGCAAATTTGTAAACAAAACACATTTGAAGTAAAAGTTAAAAAAAATGTTAATTACAATAATGCATTTTTTCTTTGACGATTATTGTTTGACAAAATATGTAATTAAACACTAACATTTAGAATATGAGAGAATTGAGTGCTTGTAGTTATGTATACGCACACAACCTAGACACATTACTGTGAGAATTGTTTGCCAATATCTCGTTAATATTCAAGATTATATAGCATGTAACTATTTTCATTCGAAAACTGGCATGGCAAACTCGTCCCTGACCTGCCATGTTGCATGCCTTATGAAAATGAATTTGTTAATTAATATTCAAGATGATTATCATTTATCTGATTAATATAATTCAGTTTTTATAATATTTTATTATTAAAATATTCTAAGGGAGACATAAAAAATCACATGGAAACAAATTAACTTACTTCCTGGCTTTGGGTCTAAGCACCGTATATAACAAAACAAATTGCACAAAGTCCCGCGTGGAAAGCAACCACGTTCGTGGCAAATAGTTAAGCATCTCTTTCTGTAATCTGTGTAGAGGTCGGCATCAACACTTGCAGCGACTATAAAGCATACCAGCAACAACAATGCAGTGTATTTATTTGCCATTTCGGTTCGCCCCTAATGATCTTTTCTTCTTCTGCAGTTGCTGGTGGTTTATTTTTTCTCCTTCAATTCCTCTCCCTAGCCTAGTTTTGGATGATAAACATGGTATATATAGCTGTCTAAATAGTTCATGAACCGCAATCAGTGTCATGGTTTGTTTCTAAAATTTGGGTTTCTTGTCAGTTATAGTGTTGTAATTGTAACAAAAGAAATTAGAAATTAGCACATTAACTATCAAATATCAATTATCAATCATATTAGTATTATAAAAAGATCATGTGTGGACTCTTTTTTATTTGTAGGAATAAAACACACATAAAAAAGATTTATAATAATTTATATATTATCTTTAATCAATTGAGTTAGACATCATTAGTTTGTCATGTAAATAAATATAACATATATAGCAATACTATATTTGTTCTTTTCCCATTGAAATGCAGTTTTAAAAATTATTTTATTTTTTAATTCATGAAAGTATTACATAAATGCAATTAAAATTATTTCTATTTTATTTTTTAACATTTTTTAATGATAAATGTTACTATTTTTTAGTTACATTCTTTTTCTAACATTTTTTTAAGAAAATGTTGCTAGTTTAATTACGTTAGTTATATTTTTTTTGTAACAATTCTAATAATAAATGTTACTTGCAACCACACTTTTTTTACCAATTTTAACAACCAATAAAATTAATAGCTAATTTTAAGCCAAATAATAATTTATTAGCTACAATTTTATAGTAACTAAAACTAATTTATTTTGACAAGTGAATTAAATATTTGTATATTTATTACAATACAATTTATTTTTTGTAATTTATTTTCCCCCAACACGACTCAATTACGTTATCTCCCTCCTTCGCTGATTTTCTCTGATTTCGTGTTTCTTGTGAAGATTTTCTTCTCATATTATCTTTCTCGTTCTCTAAAATAAAAACCATTTTGAATATCTTATTGCAACTTTTGATATCAAAGACAGTTTGATTGTGGCAAGTTACTAACAACAATATAATGCATGTATCATCTATCATTGGATGATAATGAATGAGATAGAAATTTAGGCAAGAGAAATGCTAGTTACATTCTATCTAACATTTCTACTAATTTTTTTAGATCTTGCTTTTAAATCAAGAGAAAAAATTATTAAATAAAAAAATTAAAGACCACAAAAAAATTAATAATTTTCAATGAAATTCAACTAATAATAAAGAAAATGTCGTTAGCATTGATCTCTTTAGGCAAAAGATTGATGAGTGTAAGAAGAAAAATATATCCACACATAATACTGATATTAAAACTTATGAGCTCATATATTATTAAAATTTTCATTATTAAGTCAATCCTAATAGTTCAAACAAATGATCAATAAATTTGACCATAACTTATTGTTACAAGAGAGTCTTATAAAATTGAGAAATTATTAGAGGGTATTAGACCACCATCTAGTCCATAGTCACTATTAATCTCTGCATAATATATAATCAAATTTATTAATTAGTTAATTACTTTATCTTAAATTAAAAAAAAAAATAAGTCATACATGGATAATTGATCTGGATCATCAACATGTGGCATCTAATAATTTTTTTCATAAAATCACCCTCAAAGGCACGAAACAAGATCACTCGATTCACATTTTTTTTTTGGCAGTAACAATGAAAGAATTAAAATTGTGATAATAATATAACCAATCAATTTTATACCTCATCAAAATTAAGTACTAGTATAAATTAATAAAAAAACCACTAGTAAAAAAAATTAACGAATTGAAAAGTCCTAGCAAAATACAAATAACTTAATAAACTTCAAGACTGAATAAAATAACAAGAACTTCAGTTTCCATTTTTTTTTTTACATATATACATTAAAATGCAAAAGTACGATAAATACTCCCCCAAATGTGGGGTCTGAGACAATCTTAAAATCTAAGGTAATGGCCACACGGTAAAGAATATAATATATAGAAACATAATATCTATATATGTATAAAGTAGGTCTTCACAAATCATAAGATATGGCGAACACACAAGCTAGTAGTATTTGAGAAGAGCAAATCCAAGTGCAATGAAGAGAAGAGAAGGTGAGACACTGTAAGATGTCATGGCAGATGATGGAGAGAGATTAGTGCGACCACTTCCAGTTGGTACAGATGGGTTACCAGAATCCGCTGATGGAGATGGTGGAGTCAAAAGAGAGGGAGTAGTTGTGTCAGATTGTGGTGCCAGAGAAGGTGAAGTTGGTGATGGGAGAACAGTAGAAGCTGTTCAAAGATAAATTAGAGTATGATATTAGTATCACACTAAAGAAGTTCTTGGCCACTAAAAATGTTACTATATATGCATGTACTAAAATGAAATAATTAATTAACCTTGAGGACTAGGGGTTGGAGTAAATCCAGAGGGAGCAGATGGAGCTGATGCTGGCGAAGGAGATGGTCCAAGAGACACTGGTCCTGCGCATGTTTAATAAAATCATTCAAAAGCTTAGTTACAATTAATGGTAAAAATAATTATATTATATATAAGAAATTTTAGGCAAAATATACATATTGAAATTGAAATGGAAGTTTTGCGTTTTGGCATTACCAGGAGCAGGGAGTGGTGAACCCGAGGCTGCAAAATAAGTAAAGGCAAAAAAGTCACACACCTTAATTAATTAGCTTAATTGATAAACAAGATTAAGAATAAAATCTAGGATGAGTTACACTTTATTTTTCTATAACTTTTTAACTTACTTTCCTATATGTCTTTTTATTGTTAAATATTTTGAAGTTTAGATTAAAATAAATAATTCTGTAATTACAATTTTAGTTATCGTTAATAAACATAGAAATAAGCCTAATACAAATAATGAAATTTAACATTTGTTATAACTTAAATTTCAGAAAATTTAGATAGTTGGATATTATTAGTGGAGAGAGTTAAAAAATAGTTTTACTCTCAAAGCAGTAATCCCTTCCTTCTTTGTTTTGTATGTTGAAATCCAGAAATATACATTGAAATTTATAAAAACAATTTTCCAACTTTTATCCAAAAAAATCCTAAAATTAAGTGTGTGTGTGTGTGTTTTTTTACAAGTTAAAATTAAATTATGCATAAGGCAATCTATTGTGTGCCTTTTCAAAATCTGACTTTAACTTATCTAACTTTAAATATTTATGGGAGAAGTTTAATTTATTTGAATTTTCTTTTCTTTTTTAACAAGTTCTTATTAAGAGGACCTTAGTCATTAAAAAGCATAAACAAATAAATTTGAAAAGTGTGAAAGATCGTTTGTCCTAAAATGAAGAAATTTACCTTTGCATTGCACTGGGACACCGGCCATGTTGCATGCACGAGGGAGAGAAATGGCTAAGGTTCGATTGACGGGTATTCTGAAGGGAACGCTGCCAGTCACAATGAGACACAAACAATCCATGCCACCACTTGTGAGAGATTTAAGGGCACTGCAGCACTCCGTTGTTGGTGAGGTTCCATTGCCACTGCTATTAGTCAGAAAATTCATGCAAGGTGTGAAGAAAGTGCCTAGTATTGAAGCGTTACATGGCGTGCTGATTTGGCCATAGCTTGGTGCACCCATCACCATAGCCACCACGGCTATCACTAGAGCTTTGCAGCAAAGAGGCCCAAAACTTGCCATGTGTATTTTTCTCAAGTTATGCCTTGTGGGGTCCACTGGGAATTTTAAAATTTATGAAGGCTTTAAGATGTACAAAGAAAAATGAGTCTTTGGGAGTTTTGATGGTTGGGTTGGAGAAGGATTAATTAGGGGAATTTATAGATGGGAGGCATAAAGAAGAGAAGTGAAGAATGGAACTTGGAAGAGTCAAAGTTGGTTTAGAAGCTCAACTACCATAACCAATCAACGTGAAATGAAAGAGTTTGAAGTAGGTAGGATTGGCGTGTTTGTGACCAATGCTGAAACAACTTTGGCTAAGCATTTTAAGCTCACCAAGTGGCATCCAAAACTTCCTACCCTGATTTTTGTGTCACAATGTTGGGTGCTTCTTTGAATTATTGTAGCTGATCATCTGCCAAGTCATGCAATGTCTTTGTTAGTTCAGCTGCTTGGGTGTATAATAACCGAATATCACACAATCTTCTAGTTCTCTTTTTTTCCTTTGCTTGTTTTAATTTTTTTTTTATCGGCCCTACATTGTATTTTATTTTATTTAGGTCGTACCAATATAATATAACGATTGGTCTATCACAATTCACGGGAAATAGACCATAGGTGCACAAAACTACAAATTCTTCTACGCCAATTACTAAATGTATCTCCCTTATTGTTAAATGTACCTCTCTATTATTGTATCTCCCTTGTAAAACGTGTGCGCTCAATACGTGATGGGCGTGAAGATGATGAATGTGATCCGAAAGGAAAGAGCAAACTATCAAAGAAAAAAATTAAGAAGGGAAACAAAAAAAAAACATTGCCGAAGAATTCAAAAAAAAAAAGTGACAGTAAGAATAAGAACAAGTGAAAAGAGGAGAGAAGGATGAAAAAGAGATATTTGAACAGGTACTGAAACGAGTGAAGAGGAAGAAAATGAAAAAATGATATGTAAATAAAATTATTAACAAAAGAATAAAGAAAGGGAGTGAGGTGTGTTTAACAATTATCCTCTTCTAATTATTTTTTTTTTCTTGATCTTGCATTAGTTTCGTACGTGCGATTTTTCTTCTCGATTTAATTTAGGCCCTTTTTAATTTGGATTCCACTTGAAATATAAAAATATTGGGCTAAGCCCAAACTTAACCACTACCCAATGACTTAACCCGTTACTGGGTACTTGCTATTTACACACTGATTTTGTTAAGTACACCCAAACTTAAATAGCATTGATCCAAACCTGCCTTTTAGGAAAACATATTTCAGTGGAAATTTATTCCCAATAATCTAAATTAAGAAATACATATATATTTATTTTGAATAATCTAATTTAATCAGTTCAACCAATAAGCCTCTTGATCAAACCAATAACTCGTTAACTTTTTGATGCGTAATAACTAATAACTCATTAATTTGATATTTCCGTTCAGTTGATAATCACTCTGAATCTGAGGTGATGATATTGGTTTTAAATATTATTAATTTTGAAATTCAGTTTAAAAAAATTATTTTATATTTTAAGGTCATTAAATTAAAAAAAGACGTTTAAAACTAGTTATAAAATCATAAAAATGCAATTTGCTTTTTATTTAATAATAAAAATTGTGTTAAAAAAAGACATCATAATTGCACACCAGACACCAGTGACCTTCTGATACAACTTACAAGAGACACTTGCACACGATAATTCCAAGAGAATTAATCCATAATGCTTTTGCTCAATTTCTCCGAAACTGCTTTAGTTACGTCTAAAATGCGACATCCCGTTTTCGCTTGAAGCAGTTCTGAGTTGTCATCCCGCAAATTTATTCTGTTCATATTGACAAGCTATACGATCCAAATTCAATAGATTAAGCGTAAAAAACACGCAGTTAGTTTTATGGAGTCATGTTTCAAAATCCATGGATATATTCTCAAACTTAACTGGTAACTAAAACGTCCACAAATTAAGTTCCCCCCTCTTCGGATGTTATAACCGACTCATATCGATCTGGACCAATATTTTTAAAATAGCTTATGACCACACTGGTGCAAAGTATTTAACTGATATTAAAAAATTTCAAAATATTATTTTATAAATTCTTCTGTTCTTTTTCTCTTAATTTATTTAAATCAGACACTAAATTAACTCATGATTTTTTCGATTTCTATATAAAAGTTACTTGGATTTTTTTATGCAAGTTTAAGGGGTCCAAATGTCCGCGTTTGAAGTTTGAACTGCTTAAAAAATACCAAGGTGCCACCAAAAACCCAAATAGACCCCATTTGGTTTGAGATCGAGTTAGTAGTTCACCAACATAACTAGCCCTTTATTTTATTTTTTTTGGTCTGAATATTGTTTCCCTTACATCCCTATAAAAGCCCGTCCTTGTCAATATTCTGAATTGAAAGGATTCCACAAGAATTGCATCAAAGCACATTGGGATGGCAGCAGCAGGGAAAATGGAGATAGGTGTGGTTTTGGTGGTAATGATGATTAGCATGCTATGTGGAGGGACTAAGGCACAACAATCAAGTTGCACAAGTGCCTAAACTTCCCAACGGGGAACTCCTCCACCCCTTCTTCAGGGTGCTTGCCAGTGTTCTCAGGTCACAACCACAGTGCCAATGCCAGGTTCTTAACGGGGGAGGTTCTTCATTGGGACCTGGTGCCTGCAATGTGCAGACCCCACCCATCACTTAGTGTAATAATGGTATGATCATCATATTACCCAAATATCTAATTAAAATCACCAAGATAAGGTTCAATTCTAAATCTAATTCCTACTACTAATCTTTATATATTATGTATGATTTTTTTTTAATCTTCTTAGAAATGTTATTTGGGATATTCTAACTCCCCACATTTCCATCCTTCTTTCTTTTTTTCATTATTTTCCAACATTTAGTTAACTTTATATTTTCATATATCATGTTTGATGTATTAAAAAAAAGTGTCAAAGTGTCCTTAACACTCTTTATTAGATATCATAAATATATTTTTCTCTCTTTCACTCCAGGTATTGACTAGCATTTAGTGTTCACAAATAATTTTTCAACTTATACATATCTCTATGATAATTAATTTGCATCATGTGTTTGTGAAAATTAGTTTTCAAGGACACAAAATAAAATACAAAAAATTAGAGTGGATGCAAAGAGAAAAAGAAGAGTGCAAATAGAATTACCCATTAAAACTTTGGCAAAACTAAATATGGGCTACAAGGACTAGTTTCTTATTTGGCCCATCTCTAATTCTTTGTGAGCGGGAAAAGAATACTAGTTTGTTATTTAGGCTAAACATGATTGGCTGTGGGTCTCTATATATTTTCCTTGCGATTCTACTTGCACCGTTTTTCTTACATCTTCTTTAGTGTTTTGGTATTTTTTTTTCTTCTAAAACGTCCATTTTTGGAACATTATTTTAAAAATAGATAGATATGTTAAATTTTAGTTTTTGGAATGTACTTGGTAAATTTCAGAAACTGGTTTCTGAAAGTAACTAAAAAAATTTAACACTCCCAAAAATTAAATTCCAAAAGTACTAAAATCATAGAATTATTAGAATATTGCTATCAAATCCAAATGCAAAATAGATTTTTAAGTTTGATTACGGAGCTACTGTCCTGTCAATGATTATCAGATCCAAATAATAGATGATGAATTTAGCCGGTAGTTGATGTAAAAAATTTGCTATCACCAATTAGTTTTCAAATAAACTTTTAGAAATTAATTTCTGAAAATGTTAAACTTTTAACACTTCGAATTGCTAAAATATATTTTGAGAATTAGTCTAGTATTTTTGACAGAAATTTAACAAAATGTTCAAGGGGTGTAAAGAGAAAAAGAGGGGCGGGGGCAATAGAACCCCCTTAGTTTCTTTTTTATTGTCAATATTGACAGGTATGTTAATTCATCCATCTCTGTGTGGCAGAAAACAAACTCTAGACATGTTTAGTTGTGGATCTATGTAGTTTTTTTTTTACTTAACTTTTTGTTTCATAGTATGGTGTTTGATTGATTTTAACCACGTACCATTAAACATGTATTATATTTTTTTATCGATAAATATTAACTTTTATTAGTGAGAGAATTCAAATCTAAAACCTCTTTTTTTTCTTTTCTCCCTTTACCTTTAATTCTTTTTTTTCCAACCATAAAATTAACCTTATATCTCCTAAACATGAGTTTTATAGTGCTTGGAGAGTTCGGTCACAGCAGGGGTTCTATGTTGTGTTGGGACTTTTTGGGTTGCTGCAAGATTGAAATAGAGAAAGAAGTATAAATGCTTTGATTAAGAAAAATAAAGGAGGTCAAACAAGGGTTTATAATATGAGAATCTCCTTGTACTGTTGATTTACATTATTGGTTTTCTGTTGCTGATCCGTCATAGAATCGGGCTTCAATTTTTGCATTGGTGGTCTTTTTTGTTCTTAGTGCTCTTTATTTGGGAAACATAGGTCAACAGTTACCGCGCTGCAGGCTCAATTGCTTGTAACGAACTTAACGGATCTTGTCTTGACCCATCTTGTGCTTCAACTCAAGTTTATTATAAAAAAAATCAGAACCACAAAAACATAATGACTATATATAAATATATTTATCGACAAAAATATATAGATATATATTTATCAATAAATATTAATTATTATTATTTTTTTGTTAACCGGAGATTATGAGTCACAATGTAAATTTATTGTAATTGTGTACCTAGCGGCAATGTGCAGCTACCATATAGGCTGCTTGCAGATTATCATCAATTCGACTGTGTCTCAGAAAATGATATCTCTCCAAAATGGCATTCTTTCCTTTTTGATGTTTTGCTTTCCTGCCTATTGAATTACTAATTGGTCCCACTTGATTTCTTTTGTCTTTTAACTTCTTTATCGTATCGTTTTCGCAATTCATTTTTTGAATGGACAAGGGATGTTAAATATGGTGCAAATTATTTTTTTCGTATGACCCACATCTACATGGGATTTGAGAGCTAGCTACAAACAAGGCTTGGATTATAACTTCATTATTTGGTCAAAATCAACCTTTCGTTATGACAAGTAACCTTTCCTTTCCTTTTTTTCTCTCGAATTTTTCAACCATCCTTCTCTATTTGAAGATTGGAGCTTCTCCTAGCTTTATGATTTTAACTTTTTTAGACATTTTCAAAGAAATATGTTTTAGTTATCATTCATAAATTAAAAAGTATAGTTTAAGTAAATTATCTTAAGATTTTGTAAGATCACACAAATTCTTCATGTTTCCGTTTACTGCAACCTCCCTTATAAGAGAATACGCTGTAATATTTCAAACAATTAAGAGGGCTATATAATATGAGCCACGTCAGTATAATTTTTTTCAAACAATTAAAATGATTAATGTGAGTGTAAAAAAAATAGAAAGTATTTGTAGAATCTCACAAGATGCCAGTGTAATTTACTATTTTTTATGCAAGTATAAATTTCTTTTACTGTTAAATGATTAGAAAATGCTGTAAAAGTCACTTTTGAAATAATTATTATAAAAATAAACAGCATTTATTATGATAATTTATAATTTATGGTAATGTAAAATTAATACATTTTATTTAAATTCTAAATTAAAATATGCAAATGGCATTTCAACTTTCGTAATTAGAAATCAACGACAATAAATTAAATGTCCTTTATATGACATATGGTAATGTTAAATAGTAATTACTTAATGCACATTCTGTTGCTCCTTAAAGTATTTCCAATGGTTAACTAAATTGGAGTAGATTATTTTGATTATGAATCTTACCGTGTCACATTAATTTTAAGAATCTAAACAATTGTTTACTAATAATTCTATTCAATAACTTAAAATGAGTCTCACAAATTATTTCTCATGTTTAAAATTTTCATTTACATTTATTTTTGTTTCATCTTAACTTTTAACTTATCTTTATTAGCTCATCTATCATTTTTATTTTTGTCCCCTGTTCTACACAATCCCAAAATGTTGTTCCTCCAGAAAGTGAGTTGTTTCTTAAGTGTTAATTTATCTTAATTTACTGATAGCTCATTCATCACACAGCCTCAAGAAAGTTTTTTTATCATCAATAAATATTATTTATTAATTTATTAATTTTTGTTAATAAGATAAATTAAACTCATAATTTTTTTTCTCTTTTTTTAATCATTGAATTAATCTTATATCTCTGAGTTTTAATGTAGTGAGTTTTTCCTCCAATAACGACCTACCAAACTCTATAATGGTGGAAATGTAACTAAAAGACTCTATCTTATATAATAAAATGAAGTTAAGAAATAATTGATAGAGATAGTACATATCTTAAAGTGGTTAAGTTTAAGATATTTATTACTTTTTTGTCTTTATCTTTGATTACCAAGGAAAATAACCTGTGGAGTGTTGAGTCTTAAATTGGCATTGGACTATTCCAGATCATCCTTCTTATATATGTACCCATTCTTATTATTTATTGTTTATTTTTAACATTTTTCCATTTTTCTATGTTTTTCAACTGTAAAAAATACACAACATTTAAACTCATTTTGTGATCTTCATCGCTCAACAACAAAGAAAGTCCAGTCTCTCACTTTGATTCTCACTAAATAAAAGATAATTATATTCATTCATTCACTTTGTCTTCCATCCCCTTTTTCACGCCCATTTTTTCTTCATATTTCTTTTTTTTACTCATCTCATCTTTCACTTTTTTTTCTTTTTTCTTTCTCTTTCTTACGTTTATGCATCCCATTAGAGTGTATATTGAACATTTTTCATAAATAAAAATGGTTTTACTTACACTTTATCTTTTGAAATGTCTCCCTATATCCTTCTCTTTTTCACCTGAATCACCTTATATATGTGCACGCGAAGAGGAATATTGAAGTCTCCCTCGGGTTCGGTTCACGCTGTTCGTAAGAAATACATTTTTTTTTATATATAACAGAAGTACATTTTTAATAAAGAAATATGCATTACTAAAAAAAATCTATATGTAGCATGTTTAAGTGGAATTTAATTCTAAAGCCAAGGTGGTGATAAGAAAATAAAACTTTAGTAAATGCGGATTTATACACATTTTTTAAATGATGAGATATCAAAAGTATAAATCTATTTTTAATATGATGTCAACTGTCACTATTTTAATTAAAGAGAAATGTGTTTTAAAGAAATACTAATGTGATGGAAACAAATACAAGAAATTAAATTAAGATTTTTGTTTTACTTCTAATACTAAACCTGAAATTATTGAAATCAATGAATTTTTTAATTTTTTTACATTTTTGTTTTCGTTTCCGTTTGTGTGTGTGTCTCTAATGTAAGATTTCAACACATTGCTCACGCTTAAATCAGACAAAATAGAAGTAAGGTCAGGTCCCTGTAACCTAAAATCTGATAAGAGACCAATAGGGTGGTTGGTTTAATTATGATGTAGACCCTTTCATGGTTAAGTTTGGTTCTTCTTTTTTTTTTAATAGAGCTTAACAGAGACGAGTGAGGAAAGAAAAAAAGGATATGATCTCTTGTATATATTTAGATTCAATTCTTCTAATTAGAGGACAAAATATATTTATAATTATTGATTAAAAATTAATTGTTGAGATTTAATAAGA